>NW_011386368.1:0-719 GCF_000754665.1 Bison bison bison
AGTGTTAAAATAGATATTATGGTAACTTCCTCAATCAGTTAAATTACTAATTTAAAATATAACATGTTTTTGATTAAGAGAAACTAACTTATAGAGAAATCTGGCTGAGAATAGACACCTGTTAAGGCCCTTTGTTGTACAGAATGCTATGCTTTAATAAATCATGATGTTGTAATAGAATGGTATCTTCTTGAGTAATAATTTATAGTGTTTCTCTAGTAAATCTCGAATAGCTTATTTAACTTCTGTGGTCAAAAAAAATGTTCTGTTTCCAGTCACATGTTCTGTAAATCTTCATGTCACTTACATGTTTGCCATCATTTTTGCTTTACTGTATTTGCCTCTACGGATTCTTGAAATTTTTAGCTTCAAAGTCGCAATGAATCTGGTTTCTCTTCATTTCTTTGCATGCATCTATCAGCCTAGTGATTTAAGGAAGCAGCGTCGAAAGGTAGACTGTTTACTAATTTAGTCAGGCCTTTGTTTCTCTGTGAAGTATTGAAGAGTCCTTATCGTTTAACATGAATGAACACTGTGTGGTTATGTCTTGGTGAATAATTGATGTTTTAATGGAAGTAATGAAACTCACCCACCACTTAAAATGTGCTGATGGTTCTGTTGGAAATAGGTCATTCGTTGGGACAGTTGTAACAGTGTGCCTTTCTCCCACTTGTTTGCCTTCTGATCATCTCATGCTTGTTTATAATAGACATAGTATT
>NW_011386369.1:0-657 GCF_000754665.1 Bison bison bison
TTTGTCTTCTTTCTCCAAGAAACCTATGATTTAAATGTGGGGCATTTAACATTGTCCCAGAAGTCTCTGAGGCTGTCTTCATTTCTCTATTTTTTTTCCTGTTCTGCTTCATTTATTTTCAACATTCTATCTTCCAGCTCACTTAGTCCTTCTTCTGCTTCAGTTACTCTACTGTTTTTGTTGTACAGAGTGATTTCTATCTCAGTTATTGCATTGTTCATTATTGATTGACTATTCATTAGTTCTTCTAGGTCCTTTTTAAAACACCCCTTTGATCTTCTCAATACATGTCTAAAGTCTATTTATCTGTAGCTCCATTTTTATTTCCTAAGACTTTGTACTATTATTATGCTGAATTGTTTTTCCTGTAGACTTCTTATCTCCTCCTCTTTCATTGATTTGCTGATTTTTATTGTGTTCCTTCACCTGCTGGATATGTCTCTGTCTTTTCATGTTGTTTAGATGGCTGTCTTTGAGGTCTATTTTCTGCAAACGGGAGGGTCATCATTGCTGTTAATTGGTTAGACTCCTCCCAGTGAATGTGGTGGGACCGGTGGATTGTGAAGGTTTTCTAGTTGAAGGAATTATTTTGTTGTTGTTATAGAAGATGGCTGTGGATCTCATTTTTTACTGAGAGGCAATGCAGTGTCCATGAGA
>NW_011386370.1:0-510 GCF_000754665.1 Bison bison bison
GTGTGAATGTGTGCGTGTGAATGTGTGCCCATCTGTTAATGCAAATTCCTGTCTCACCTTAGACCCCCTGAATCCTGGTCTCTTGGGCTGGAACCCGGCCATCCACACTGTTAACATGGCCCGGGTACTGCTGCCACCACTTCCTGAATTCTGAAAGCTAATGAGGAGCAAGAAGGGCCTGGTCCCAGCAATGATTCTGGGACTTTTGTCCTGAAAGTCGCGGACCTCGGCTTCCTCCCCCGTTCCCCGGGGGTGAGCCTCCTCGCCCCATTAGGTGTCTGTGAGGCTTTGGGAGTCCCCAGCTCAGTCCTGACATGTGGCAGGTGGCTGGGAGACGAGCCCTCCAGTGTTTCTATTAACACACATGGAAGGTTTAAAGTAGGGATGGAGGGGTCTGGCTTGTGCTGGGAAATGACAGCAGTGGCTTGCGGAGGCCGGATCCCCAGAGAGGGCAGAACTGGCCCAGCGAGGGGAAGGGCTTGCTCTCCAGAGAAACTGCAGGGCTGAGTG
>NW_011386371.1:0-911 GCF_000754665.1 Bison bison bison
GCACTGTTTCTAATAGCCAGGACATGGAAGCAACCTAGATGTCCATCAGCAGACGAATGGATAAGAAAGCTGTGGTACGTATACACAGTGGAGTATTACTCAGCCATTAAAAAGAATACATTTGAATCCGTTCTAATGAGGTGGATGAAACTGGAGCCTATTATATCGAGTGAAGTAAGCCAGAAAGAAAGAAAGGGAAAAAAAAAAAACCCACACCAATACAGTATACTAACACATGTCTATGGAATTTAGAAAGATGGTAACGATAACCCTGGATGTGAGACAGCAAAAGAGACACAGATGTATAGAACAGTCTTTTGGACTCTGTGGGAGAGGAGGAGGGTTGGATGATTTGGGAGAATGGCATTGAAACATGTATAATATCATATAAGAAACGAATACGCCAGCCCAGGTTTGATGCAGGTTACAGGATGCTTGGGGTTGGTGGTACTGGGAGTGACCCAGAAGGATGGTACAGGGAGGGAGTGGGAGGGGGGTTCGAGGATGGGGAACACGTGTACACCCATGACAGATTCATGTGGATGTATGGCAAAACCAATAAAATATTGTAAATTAAAAAAAAAAAGTAAAGAAGGAAAAAAATAATAAATAATTTTTAAAAATTAGAAGGCTGATAATAGGAAAACTATATCTAGGAATTTCTCTGGAGCCGTTGTGGGCAGTGTGGGTTCAGTTGAGTTTCAGATAATTCCTTGTTCCAGCTTGCATTTCTTCACAAGATCTATAAGCCCCTTCCTATGCTTAGTCAATATTAACTACAGGGTTGTAATCTGTTGCACCTCTCACTCCCAGAGCGGTTCCCTTTTCTTTATTTATTTTGGCTTCCTCTCTTTGCAAGTCTCTTTAGTGTGTAATTTCTGCCCTGGCACAAGGGGGCAAAGGTGGTCACT
>NW_011386372.1:0-522 GCF_000754665.1 Bison bison bison
TCGTCTTGGGTTGAGGCTTGGAACTCCTCTTGCCTCTCGAGGTGTCCCCTGGAAGAGAGGCAAATTGTCGAGCTGAATTTGGAACCTGGGGTTTTTTTCTGATCGACGCACGGGCGAGTCACTGCCCCTCCGTGTTGACTTCATTCAAAGGGTGGAGTTCGAAGAGGTGTCCGGGCATCGGGTTCTTATCAAGAGGGGACCGGGATATCACGGTCCTTCGGAATGTGGAAGCACCCACGAGGCCACGTCTGGAATGTCGTCGTGAGACCGGCCTCATCCTGAGGTGGGACCGGAAGGTCGGGAACCCCTTCCAGACAAAGCAGGGGAGTCGACCCTCCTGTCGAGATCAGGAGGGTAGAAGGGGCTCAGATGAAGTGGTGCCGGAAAACCTCGGTGTTCCTCTGGAGGGAGACCGGGATGTCAGGGAACTTTGTGGGTCGCCTCAAGGGTGCCAAGTACCGTATGGAACACCAATTCCTAACGTGGGACTTCTCCTGAGATGCGGTAGCGGGACAGGGCTTC
>NW_011386373.1:0-706 GCF_000754665.1 Bison bison bison
AAACAGTTTTTTCTCTTGAATCATTCTTTTCCAGTTAGTGATTTGGGTCCTGAATTGATGTAGATTGGTAACTAGATGGCTATATTTGTGTGGATGGATTATTTTCATTTGTTTAAAATAACTAAAAATTCCAAGAGTGATTTGTGAATACAAGTAATTTATGTGACAAGGAACTATGCTTTTGTAATTTTAAAAGACTTTAGTTGAGGTAAAATTACTGTATATTTTAATAGACTACATTAGAAAATTTGACCCAAACTGAACTGCCTAACTTTAGTTTTGCTTAATATACTCTAACTATCTATAACTAGACTTTGTCTCATGGACATGAACACACACACACATCATACACATATACCTGCACATACACACAAGACACACACACACACCACATGTCTGTAGTTTTCCCCCAATCCTTAGCAGATAGTTTTCACACGCTGTGTGAATTGTATTTTTTGTATCACGTTAAGTATGGCTTAACATCAAACACTATTGTTTGTTTGTATTTTAAATGTAATATACTGTGAGTTTTATTTTATAGATTTGGATAAATACTTCAGATATTATATTGATTGGTCTTTGAGACTATCAGGTAACAATTACATTTAAATTTATAATGTTCTTGAATTTAAAATCATTAATATCATTTATTTCACTGATGTGATAAATGCATTTGACCTGTCCTGGCCAGTTACGATTCTCATCC
>NW_011386374.1:0-718 GCF_000754665.1 Bison bison bison
AATAATTTTTGGAAATCATTTAAAGTTAGTAAACAATCTCTCTGCAGCTTCAAAGGGGCATTATCAGTTTTTAAAACTTTTGGCACACCTAAATATGAGAAGCAAGTAAAGAGGTGTTGCACAACTTGTTTATAAGCTTCTCCAGTTAGTTTTGTAAACCAAATCTGCTCTATAGCTTTTTAGATGACAAGCAACCATCTAATCTTTGCTTGAATACTTCCAGCAACAGGAAACTCACTACTCTTCAAGGTTTTTAAACTCTCCCTCTACCTTTTTTTTTTTTTTTTCTACAGCATTCTCACCCCGCATAACACTTTCTCTAATCCCACCAACTCATTTTCAGTATTATACGTGGGCCAGGAACTAGGCCAGTCTTTTCCAGCAATGTTAAGAGACATCTGTTCCTGTGTCTAATAGCCCTGACATTTTATTTTCTTGAATTAAAAGATCTTTTAAAGGCCTTGGAGCTGTAATTTCCTGCACCCAAAAGGCTAGATCACTAAATCTAAATGCTCTGTGTCTCTTAGCTTGAGAAGTCGTAGGTTTTTCTTGTCTAATAGTAAGGTAAAAGCAAAAACTGTGTTACTCTTTGACCTTTATTAATTTGCACAGTTTTGGTAGGCAGCGAGATCAAAACTTTAATTTCTCCAATATAATCAGAATCTACTACACCATACACCACCCAAATTCCTTGAAAAGAAAGCGAGCTACGCCCCAA
>NW_011386375.1:0-1134 GCF_000754665.1 Bison bison bison
AACTTGAAAAAAAGTAGGAAAACAATTGCAGACATATTATTCCTTACATGGTCCCAATCGTGTCCCTGTAGATACTTTTTCTTTGTGGACTCTCATAAGAGACTGTCTGGATCTTAAACATGAGGGACGTAAGATTCAAATGGCCCTCTGGGATTCCACAAAACCCGAAGTTGCAGAGCCTTCTGCCCCTCCGCCTGAGCCGCTTTATGCCGTGCCTGAGGGAACAGCTTGTAAGGCTGGAGGGAATGATGATGTGTTAAGCTCTGATGAACAGAAAGAGTTCAATGAACAAGCGGCTCAGTACCATAGAGAGGATATGCCTTGGGAGATGATGGTTAGCATACAATCCCCCTCAGGAAAAGGGGATTAAAACATTCAGGGCTTTCCGAAGAACAGCTGGAAAATTTAATTCAAAAAATTGTTATAACAGTAAAGAAGGATGCACAGGGAGACTCCCACTTCAGCCAGCCTATGCCTCCAACATATCCTCCCTCAGTTCTTGCTGGGCTCAATCCACCTGCACCTTTCGTAGAACCACGAGAGCCTGTAACTATCCCTGCTTCTTTGCCCGGTGATAACATAAAAATTAAAGTGAGATATTATATCTCCTCTTCAACACGTGATTAAGCGAGCTAATGATGAAGAGAACATATCCCGGGTTTTCTAAGAATCTATCCAGTATTTGAAAATGCTCAACAGCAGAGGTATTATGAGCCGCTACCCTTTAAACAACTAAAAAGAGTTAAAAAATGGCTTGTACACAATACGGCCCGACTGCGACATTTACTCAGGCTATTATAGAGGCTTTAAGAAATCAAAATCTGCCACCTAATGATTGAAAACAGGTTGCTCGGGCTTGTTTATCTGGAAGAGATTATTTACTATAGAAATCTGAGTTTGCTGAACAGTGTGGGATCACAGCTGATATCAATCGGCGACAGGGACTGAACACCACTTATGAAATGATGGTGGGAGAGGAAGATTATCGAGACATTAATAATCAACTTAATTATTTGCCTAGAGCCTACCCTCAGATTAGTGCTGCGGCTCTACGAGCATGAAATAAACTTCCAAATTCTGATAAAAAGACTAAAGATTTATCTAAAATTCTCCAGGGGCCAGATAAACCATATC
>NW_011386376.1:0-649 GCF_000754665.1 Bison bison bison
ACCTGCCTTGGAGGAACCTATATGCAGGTCAGGAAGCAACAGTTAGACCTAGGCATGGAACAACAGACTGGTTTTGTATATGAAAAGGAGGACATCAGGCTTTGTATTATCACCTGCTTATTTAACTTGTAGGCAGAGTACATCATGAGAAACGCTGGGCTGAAAGAAGCACAAGGTGGAATTCAGATTACCGGGAGAAATATCAATAACCTCAGATTTGCAGATGGCACCAACCTTATTGCAGAAAGTGAAGAGGAACTAAAAAGTCTACTTGATGAAAGTCAAAGAGAAGACTGGAAAATTTGGCTTAAAGCTCAACATTCTGAAACGAAGACCATGGCATCTGGTCCCATCACTTCATGGGAAATAGATGGGGAAACAGTGGAAAGATTGTCAGACTTACTTTTTTGCGGCTCCAAAACCACTGCAGATGGTGATTGCAGCCTTGAAATTTAAACACGCTTACCCCTTGGAAGGAAAGTTATGCCCAACCTAGATAGCATATTAAAAATCAGTGGCATTACATTGCCAACAAAGTTTGTCTAGTCAAGGATCTGGTTTTTCTAGTGATCATGTATGAATGTGAGAGTTGGACTGTGAAGAAAGCTGAGTGCTGAAGAATTGATGCTTTTGAACTGCGGTGATGGAT
>NW_011386377.1:0-572 GCF_000754665.1 Bison bison bison
GGCGGGAGCGAGGTCCCAGAGGCTCTCCTGGAACCGGGCGTGGGGGCGGGGCTCACCGGGAGCCCGTGGTGAAGGTGGGCAGCGCACCGGGAGCGCGCCCGGGGCGGGGCGAAGCCGGGCGGCGCGCGTCGGGAATCGGGTCGTGGCGGGGATGGGGGGCGGTCCCAGTTGTGCTCCGGGGATCCCCACTGCGGCTGGGAAGGCACCGGGAGCATGGCAGGGGCGGGGCGGCGCGGGGCGGGGGTCGGCTCCTGGCGGGGGTGGGGGAGGGCTTCCCCGTTGTCCTCTCGGGGGTCGCCGTGGCGGCTGGGAACGCCCATTGCGTGCGCTCCTGGGTCCCCAAGGATCGGGATCCAGTGGGCGCGGCGGAGGGGTGCGGACCACAGGTCAGGGAACTGGGACTGCTTGGAGCAGGGAACCACGTAGTCCGCCCTCTGTTGGCACAACCTGGCGGTCGCAGCAAGGCCTCGCCTTTGGGCTCAAGGCCTTTACCGCTCCACCCCTTTGCTGAAAGGTCAGAGCCGCGCGGTTTTCCCAAGCAGCCTAGTGTCCGCTGCAAGTCCAAGGGCCAG
>NW_011386378.1:0-535 GCF_000754665.1 Bison bison bison
TTGTACTGCACACGGTCCCCATGGAAAGGCCCCCTCAGCAGGACAGCCACAGATGCTGCCATGAAAGGGCAGCAGGGTGCCCTCCTCCCTTGTTTTCTGCCTGGGCGGCCACCGGGTTTTGAAACCCATGCACCCTACTAAGTTTCTAGGGTGCAATTCGTGGACCCTTCCCTTTCCCATCCCAGCAGGTGGTCAAGGGCCCGCTGGCCTCCAAAGTGCCAGAAGCAGGGCTGGGCCAGCCGGCCAGAGTTCAGGGTTCTGGCCCTTGGACTTGCAGCGGACACTAGGCTGCTTGGGAAAACCGCGCGGCTCTGACCTTTCAGCAAAGGGGTGGAGCGGTAAAGGCCTTGAGCCCAAAGGCGAGGGCCTTTCTGCGACCGCCAGGTTGTGCCGACAGAGGGCGGACTACGTGGTTCCCTGCTCCACGCAGTCCCAGTTCCCTGACCTGGTGGTCCGCACCCCTCCGCCGCGCCCACTGGATGCCGAATCCTTGGGGACCCAGGAGCGCACGCGAGTGGGCGTCCCAGCCGCCACG
>NW_011386379.1:0-974 GCF_000754665.1 Bison bison bison
CTATTATACTTTATTTATACCCATACCTAATTAGGCGAACTGCAATTAGGCAAATATATTTATATTATGTATTTATAATAATATATATAGTATTATTAATTGTACCGCCTGTTGATAACTAAGAAATTGAGAAAACCCTTCTCTGAGTATCTCCTATTTGAGACAGCATGTCCCTCCCCCATAGGGTAAAGGGGAGCGTAGGAACTACGTAGGGTTGGAAAGTTCCACAGGTACCCTCAAAATGCCAATCTAACATTTTTGAACTTTTAACTACTGTGGGGGCTTGGGGGCAAATGAAACAAAATTTGACCCCTGAAATCTATCAGGGCAACTTGCCAATCATCACTATTTTGTAAAAAGACTTGCAGTTGATCCTTATTGAATGGAATTACTATATTTGCTACTTCTTTTCTAAAAAAGTTCCACGCTTCTTTTTTCCTCCTTTTATAATTAATTGTGCCACCAAGCTGGGATAAGATAAAACTATTTTTCTTGGGGTCACTGGTAGATGGAACCATGGGCCTTTTTGTCACAAGCACCTGTAGGTGTATGTTTTGTGGGAAGAATAATTTAATCTCATCTTTTGGTAATATTAATCTTAATTAACTGATCATTTAAAGTCTCATACACTTCAACAAGAGCTAACTCTGTCTCATTAGTCAACTTTCTCTTAGAACTGGAATTAGGATCAATTTTTAAGCAATCAAATAAAGGCTTTAAATCTGCAGTAGTCAGTTTTAAATGTGGGCATATCCAATTAATGTCCCCTAATAATTTTTGGAAATCATTTAAAGTTAGTAAACAATCTCTCTGCAGCTTCAAAGGGGCATTATCAGTTTTTAAAACTTTTGGCACACCTAAATATGAGAAGCAAGTAAAGAGGTGTTGCACAACATGTTTATAAGCTTCTCCAGTTAGTTTTGTAAACCAAATCTGCTCTATAGCTTTTTAGATGACAAGCAACCATCTAATCT
>NW_011386380.1:0-780 GCF_000754665.1 Bison bison bison
AAAGAGAGTCACAGAGTTCGGACTGTGCTATATCAAATTAGTGTACTGAACTGTAAGCTTTAACTCTTGTTCACTGTCCACTGTCTCTCCAAGCACTATACTAGATGCAGGGAACTTTATGGTATATATGAAGAAATTTATCGTACTAGCTACGTGCTAGCTACTACCCCAGACCTTGCGTCTTTCACAGAAAATTTAGAGGGTAGGCATGACTATCATCACCCCCACTTCATCAATGAAAAAGAAAGAGCCTCACCCAAGTATGTGCTATGCCCAAAGTCACACAGTGGACGACTGGCATAACAGATTCCACATTCCTTGAACAACCTCGCTCCAATATCTGTTATCTCTCTAACTCTGCAGACAGCAGAGGACATGAAAATACAGGAAAAGGAACTAGAAAGGCTGATGAGACAGGAATGTCATCGGAGAAGGAGGAGAGGCGTATTGAGCCTGATTTTTAGGGCAGGGATACAGGAAACAGGAGTGAATGGGTGGACAGTCCCTGAGGGGAATAACAAATGGAGCATGCATATGGCAAAAAAGATTTCCACACTTAGGGAAGAGCATCTATAATAGGGAATAAAGAGAAAGGAGCAGTGAAGGAGGAGAGGGTGAATCTACAAAGGCCTCAAAGCAGAGGCGTTTAACACAGTAATTCACTGAAATGGAAAATCTGATTACAAAAGTGTTTACAATGTTTCAGTGTATGAATCGATTGTTGGGTCAAAAATATATTCAGAGACACTGAAGAAAAAATTTCAAATTGACTTCGGTGCT
>NW_011386381.1:0-633 GCF_000754665.1 Bison bison bison
GAGGCCCTCTTCCAATGCACCAAACCCAGTGGAGTGCCGAGAGGCCCCTCCCACCTCCAGTTTCCCTGACTTCTCAGAGCCACCATGAGAAGCCCCCTGAGGTCACCTGCACAAGTCAAGGGAAGCCAGGGTTTCTGCCTCAACCCGAGAAAGACCTCGAAAGACCTTCTTCAACACGTCTCGAGGCCAGATTTCCCTACCATGACTCAAGAGCAATGACGCGCTCCCCCTGGCCACTCGCATGGAAACCCGACTTCCCTGGCACCCCACGAGAGGCTCACTGACCTTGCCGTCGTACCTAGGGAGAAACCGCACACTGTGGCCGCCGCTCGAGAACAACCCTGAGACTCCCCAGTCATCGCGAGTTGAGGGCCTTCGTCTCCTGTATGGCCTAGAGACCAATCTCTCGACCTCTCTCCAACGCCTCAGGAGGCTTGACTCCCTTTAGTCCACACAGTGAGCTCCAAGAGATACCCGTCGCGACTCGAGAGCAGAGCGGTGTTCTTTGCTTCCACTCGACATGAATGCCTGTCTCCCCGGGTGCGTCTGGAATGCAACCCTGAGATCCCTGTCGCCCCTGGAGAGGAACATTGGCTTCTGGACAGAAGCCTAGATGAGGTCTGTTGGCCCTGC
>NW_011386382.1:0-779 GCF_000754665.1 Bison bison bison
GGAGAGAAAACACTTACCACAGGAGGTCCGGGTAAGGAACAAGGAACTGACAAGCTCCCACCAACCAGGATTCTGCAGAGGTCAACAAGAGGTCAGCAAGAGATGGGAGACTGCAGTCCAGAGGTCCTAGCAACTTCCAGCGAGCAGCAAAGCCCAGCATAGTCAAAACGATTCAATGTTACCAAACAAATAAATCAACGGACAGAAGTTCTTGGTAACACATGACTGAGGTTAGGGTGTAGGCAGTACATGTATGTGCCAGGATACTCTTAAAGTATACTCTTAACATAGATGAGGTAGAACAAGGTAAGAGGAAAACTTACTAGTTTGGTTCAGGTCGCTTCTGAGCCTTTTGGGGGAACCGACCTGAAGCCAGAGTCTAGCCGAAATACACAGGCTTTGAACATCGCTGAAGACCAACATTTCCTAAGGAAAAAACGCATTGCTTAGCTCAAGGTTTGTCTGGGAAATTCTTACACATCAGGAGATGGCTCCGAGGTGGATTTCTACAAAGAACATCCATGCAAAGGCAAGCCTACACAGCTCTGTAGCACATCTGCCCCCTCCCCCCCTACAGCCAGCAGCATTTCCAAGTGACCTCCTAAGGCCTTGCCAAACTACAGGGGCACCTCTGGGCTTCCCTGTTTCCCTCATTTTTCGGAATCTTTTCTAAAAAAGAAGAAAAACAAAAAACAAATTAAAAAAAAAACCCCGCACATTTCTTCGTACAATAGCCACAGTGGAAGGAACACAGGCCTTCAATATTAAGACCTAAATTT
>NW_011386383.1:0-658 GCF_000754665.1 Bison bison bison
CCAGAGTCTGCCTACTTTCTGCTTGTGCTTTCACCTAAACCTCTGACTTTACGGGGGGCTCTCCCCCACTACCTCTCTCTGAAAAAAGAGTTAGCTTACAGTTCCAGTTAATAATTCCTGGGTGTGACAGTGTTTAACCTACAAACTCCTTTGGAAATCCTCTAGCCTGCCTGAATAGGTTTTTCCGGCCACATGTGATTGTTCAGAGCCTCCCAACTGTGAGAGGCAGGAGATGTTCTAAACTGTCTAAACACAGATTCTTTTGAGTAGTTAAAAGATTGATTAGAAATTGTATTGGTGAATGGTTTTTCACTTGTTGGGCCATTGTTTGCTGCTAAGGTTCCATATCCCTTACCTGCTGTGTCCCTGGCAGTGTATTGATTAATATAATTGGTGTAAGTAGTAGCTTTAATGTTTGTAACCTGGGACCCTTGAGTTAATTCTTTTTCTTGTTATAGCCCACCACACCTTTGCTCTGTAGGAATGCAACTTTATCTAATGTCTTTTTTGGTAGGGTGGCTCCTGACCAACCACCTTTAGAGAAAAATAAGTTAGTCTGAAGAAAAGGTACTTAAAAAGTTAACAGGCCTCCGGGCCAGAAGATGATGCAAATCACCTAAGCTTTTGCATATGATAAGTTTGCAGGAAGAAAGCCTGG
>NW_011386384.1:0-854 GCF_000754665.1 Bison bison bison
TTCTCGAGCATCTCCCCCCCAAAAAACCAGAGTCTGCTTACTTTCTTGCTTTGTGCTCTCACCTCTGATTTCACTGGGGGCTGTCCCCCACCACCATCTCGCTCTCTCTGTCAAAGAGTTAACTTACAGCTCCAATTCATAAAGTTCCTTGGCATTCTTCCCTTGAACTTCCAGCTGAGTTTCCATCTGGAGCGCGGAACCCACCATGCTTACTAATTATGCCTGGGCTTCTAAGACCCACTCGAGAAGGTGTCTAGGGTGAGGCACCTTCCGCTATTCGAGAGGGCGCCTGCGTCCTACGTAAATGGTACAAAGTTCGTGTCTTGAAGTTTGATTGGTCTCCCGCGAAAACCATGCTACTCAGTCTCTTTTCTCCACCGAATTTTCCTACTGAGCTATCCTCATACTATTATTCTTGACATTTCTGATTAGCATATAAATTGTCCCGTAGGCCATCTTTCCTTCGAATACCCTGGATCAGCTGGGGCTGGTCCCCGGCAGGTGGCGCCCGAACAGGGACCTCAGGAGGAAATACTCAAAGAGCTGAGCAGACATGAATCATGCAAACAACAGGCAATAAGCATGGAGCTCAGCAGTGACGAATCATGCTGCTCAACTGGCAATAATCAAGCAGGTGACCAGGCGGGAATCACGCAGCTCAGCAGGCAATTGTCAAGCAGATGAGCCGACAGGAATCACGCAGCTCAGCTGGCAATTGTCATGCAGATGAGCCGGCAGGAATCACGCAGCTCAGCAGGCCCTGATCACGTGACTCTGCAGGCACTGATCACGTAGCTGATCAAGTACAGATCACGTGACTGAGCATGCACTGATGACGTGGCTGATCGAGGCAC
>NW_011386385.1:0-639 GCF_000754665.1 Bison bison bison
CTATTTCCAGTTTTTGAAGGAATCTCCACACTGTTCTCCGTAGTGGCTGTACTACTTTGCATTCCCACCAACAGTGTAAAAGGGTTCCTTTTTCTCCACATCCTCTCCAGCATTTATTGTTTGTAGACTTTTGGATCACAGCCATTCTGACTGAAGTGAAATGGCACCTCATTGTGGTTTTGATTTGCATTTCTCTGATAATGAGTGATGTTCAGTATCTTTTCATATGTTTGTTAACTCTCAAGATTGCTTTGGCGGTTTGGATTGTTTGAGGTTCCATATAACTTTGGGGAAAAATAATGCTACTTGAATTGTTATAGGAATTACATGGAATATGTACATTACTTTGGGTAATATGGATGCATTAATATTACAACAGATTTAAGTATATCCTTTTTATATCCTGATGTTTTACTCATTTTTTTTTTGTCATTTATATGTTTTGTTATCTGGAACATCCATTGATAACCTTTCCATTTTTGTATTTGATGACTAAAAACATAGAATCTGTCCATAAAACTGTATCATTTTCATGTCCATTTATTTTAGATTAACTACATAGAAACCTGTAAATGGATCAAATAATAGTTAATTCCCAGTTAAATTCTCTGTTTGATGGGCAGTGTAACCACAATTATA
>NW_011386386.1:0-1106 GCF_000754665.1 Bison bison bison
GGGATTGCTCTCGAGTGACTGCAGGGCCAATAGACCTCATCTAGGCTTGTGTCCAGAAGCCAATGTTCCTCTCCAGGGGCGACCGGGATCTCGGGGTTGCATTCCAGACGCACCCGGGGAGACAGGCATTCATCTCGAGTGGAAGCAAAGAACCCCGCCCTGCTGTCGAGTCGCAACGGGTATCTCTTGGAGCTCACTGGGTGGACTAAAGGGAGTCAAGCCTCCTGAGGCGTTTGGAGAGAGGTCGCGAGGTTGGCCTCTAGGCCATGCAGGAGACGAAGGCCCTCATCTCCGCGATGACGGGGGGACTCTCGGGTGGTTCTCGAGCGGCGGCCCCAGGGTGCGGTTTCTCACGAGGTACGACGGCGAGGTCAGTGAGCCTCTCGTGGGGAACCAGGGAAGTCGGGTCTCCATGCGAGTGGCGAGGGGGAGCGCGTCATTGCTCTCGAGTCATGGGAGGGGAACCTGGCCTCGAGACGTGTTGAAGAAGGTCTATCGAGTTCTTTCTCGGGTTGAGGCAGGAAACCCTGGCTTCCCTCGACTTGTGCAGGTGACCTCAGGGGGATTCTCATGGTAGCTCTGAGAAGTCAGGGAAACTGGAGGTGGGAGGGGCCTCTCGGGACTCCCCTGGGTTTGGTGCATTGGAAGAGGGCCTCATCTGCAGTTGAGGCAGGAACCTCAGGGTTCCTCTGATTTCAGACTCCGATCGCAGGGTACCTGCAGACTGGGGACAGGAGAGTCAGGCCTCGTCTTGGGTTGAGGCGTGGAACTCCGCTTGCCTCTCGAGGTGTCCCCGGGGAGAGAGGCCACTTGTCGAGCTGTATTTGGAACCTGGGGGTTTTTTCAGGACGATGCACGGGCGAGTCACTGCCCCTTCGTGTTGACTTCATTCACAGGGTGGAGTTCGGAGAGGGGTCCGGGCATCAGGTTCTATCAAGAGGGGACCGGGAAAGTCGGGGTGTTTGGCAATGTGGAAGCACCACGAGGCCACGTCTGGAATGTCGTCGTGAGACCGGCCTCATCCTGAGGTGCGACCGGAAGGTCGGGAACCCCTTCCAGACAAAGCAGGAGAGTCGACCCTCCTGTGGAGATCAGGAGGGTAGAAG
>NW_011386387.1:0-503 GCF_000754665.1 Bison bison bison
TTCACATTCCAGGATGTCTGTCTCTAGGTGAGTGATCACATCATTGTGACTATCTGGGTATTGAAGATATTTTTGGTACAGTTCTCCTCTTCATGTCTTCTTAATGTCTTCTGCTTCTGTTAGGTCCATATCATTTCTGTCATTTATTGAGCCCATCTTTGCATGAAATGTTCCCTTGGTATCTCTAATTTTCTTGAAGAGATCTCTAGTCTTTTCCATTCTTTATTTTCTTCTATTTCTTTGCACTGATCACTGAGGAAGGCTTTCTTATCTCTACTTGCTATTCTTTGGAACTCTGCAATCAAATGGATATATCTTTCCTTTTCTCCTTTGCTTTTGGCTTCTCTTCTTTTCACAGCTATTTGTAAGGCCTCCTCAAACAGCCATTTTGCTTTTTTGCATTTTCTTTTTCTTGGGGATGGTCTTGGTCCCTGTCTCCTGTACAGTGTCATGAACCTCCATCCATAGTTCATCATCACTATTCATTAGAGAAATGCAAATCA
>NW_011386388.1:0-716 GCF_000754665.1 Bison bison bison
AAATACTGCTCGTAGCTTTATAGGGACTACACTGACCCTATCGATTGCTTTGGATAGATTTTAGTCCTCTATTTACTATTGCAGGAGGGCCAAATGTCCAGCATGAACTGACACCAACACCAATGTGTACACAAGGAACTGGGGTTTTAAAGGGAGAATTTGGGAATAGGCAAGGGGAATCATGGGAAGTCTATAGAGTCAGAAAATGACAGTTTGACAGAACGTGCGCAGGGGGTGTTGGTCCATGCGGAATATCTGGGTTTGCTAACCCTGTTACCTCTTAAAGGCAGGCTTTCTGCCCTCCCGTAGAGACTGGGCAGCGGGCCCTATCCTTAAGTGTTGAGTGGAGCAAATAAGCACTTCTATTGGCAGCCTTGAGTTTTCCTAGGTGGGGACTTTAAAGGGGTGGGGGTCATCCAAGGCATGCAGCCTTGAGCTGTTGGAAACTTAAAGACCCAGGTGCAGGCCTTACTGAGAAAGGGCTCCATGGAGCCTTGCTCAGATTTGGCTAAGGTGAGAGTCGTTTTCCCTTGAAAGCAGAGAAACTCGAAGAGTGTGGATTGGGCCCTGCTCCCACCGCCGCTTGGAGCTGGGACAGCCTTCCCCAGGCGGTGGGGAGACCAAGCACATTTGCTTTTTCAGGTGTCCAGCAGAACAAGATCACACAGAAGCCATCAACCTCCACCATCACCCTGGTGACCAACACGGATTCGTCG
>NW_011386389.1:0-509 GCF_000754665.1 Bison bison bison
CTTGACTTCCTACTTTTGCATTCCAGTCCCCTATAATGAAAAGGACATCTTTTGTGGGTGTTAGTTCTAAAAGGTCTTGTAGGTTTTCAAAGAACCGTTCAACTTCAGCTTCTTCAGCATTACTGGTTGGGGCATAGACTTGCATTACTATGATACTGAATGGTTTGCCTTGGAAACGAATAGAGATCATTCTGTCGTTTTTGAGATTGCATCCAAGTACTGCATTTCGGACTCTTTTGTTGACCATGATGGCCACTCCATTTCTTCTGAGGGATTCCTGCCCGCAGTAGTAGACATAATGGTCATCTGAGTTAAATTCACCCATTCCAGTCCATTTCAGTTCGCTGATTCCTAGAATGTCGACATTCACTCTTGCCATCTCTTGTTTGATCACTTCCAGTTTGCCTTGATTCATGGACCTGACATTCCAGGTTCCTATGCAATATTGCTCTTTACAGCATCGGACCTTGCTTCTATTACCAGTCACATCCACAGCTGGGTATTGTTTT
>NW_011386390.1:0-829 GCF_000754665.1 Bison bison bison
TGCTGCTGCGAAGTCGTTTCAGTCGTGTCCGAGTCTGTGTGACCCCATGGACGGCAGCCCACCAGGCCCCGCAGTCCCTGGGGTTCTCCAGGCAAGAACACTGGAGTGGGTTGCCATGTCCTCCTCCAATGCATGAAAGTGAAATGTGAAAGTGAAGTCGCTCAGTCGTGCCCGACTCTGAGCGACCCCATGGACTGCAGCCTACCAGGCTCTTCCGTCCATGAGATTTTCCAGGCAAGAGTACTGGAGTGGGGTGCCATTGCCTTCTCCCATATCTATTCACAAGCCTGCCTAAATCATTGACTTCTAGCCACCTTTGGGATGCCAATGACCACCCACCCTTACCAGGCCGCAGAGGAGCGAAAACACTTACCACAGGAGGTCCGGGTAAGGAACAGGAACTGACAAGCTCCCACCAACCAGGATTCTGCAGAGGTCAACAAGAGGTCAGCAAGAGATGGGAGACTGCAGTCCAGAGGTCCTAGCAACTTCCAGCGAGCAGCAAAGACCCAGCATAGTCAAAACGAATTCAATGTTACCCAAAACAAATAAATAAACGGACAGAAGTTCTTGGAACACATGACTGAGGTTAGGGGTGAGGCAGTACATGTATGTGCCAGGATACTCTTAAAGTATACTCTTAACGTAGATGAGGAGAACAAGGTAGGAGGAAAACTTACTGTTTGGTTCAGGTCGCTTCTGAGCCTTTTGGGGGAACCGACCTGAAGCCAGAGTCTAGCCGAAATACACAGGCTTTGAACATCGCTGAAGACCAACATTTCCTAAGGAAAAACGCATTGCTTAGCTCAAGGTTTGTCTGGGAAATTCT
>NW_011386391.1:0-617 GCF_000754665.1 Bison bison bison
AGGAGCCTGGTGGGCTGCAGTACCACGGGGTCGCAAAGAGTCAGACATAACACTCCCACACTCAGTAACTCTCATGTAAAGGTTTATTTCCTTTTAGGAATACTGGTACATTACTGAATCGGGTTATTGGGTGTTTTGTTTTTGTTTTTTGTTTTTAATTTGACATTAGTTTATATAGATGAATGAATTTATCAGAGTATTCACTTGACAAAAAAGTTATGTATTATATGTCGTTTATTTTTTTTATTGTTGTGAAGATCTCTCACACTCCTGTTTTCATTCCACTCCTCACAGAACTGTGGTTGGGCTTTTGTCATTCAAAAGAGTATTATTTTTTTCTATTTTTTGAATACTGTATCTTTATCATGAAAAATTCAACAAGTACGAAAGCATATGAAATAAAAAATGTAAAATTAGTAAGCTAGCCAGTTGTATGTATCCTTCCAGACACTTGAGTGCAGCAAAGCATATCATTCTCTTTAATACATCTATAATACTCCAGTTTAGTTACCTGTAATTTAATTAACCAGTCTTCTGAGGAATGTTGCAGCCATCTCCTGTTTTTCTTTAGTCTCAGCAGGAGTTTTAAATGACCTTTCAGTCCTCTACCGAGGAAT
>NW_011386392.1:0-643 GCF_000754665.1 Bison bison bison
ACAGGAAGGCTGGTTGTATAACTGTTTGAGCCCAAAGGTCTGAGAACCAGGGGAGTTGATGGTGTTAGGTCCCAGAGTCATAAGGTCCAAGAACCAGGAGCTCTGACCTCCAAGGGTAGGAGAAATGGATGTCCCAGCTCCAGAAGAGAGAGAAATGCCTTACCGTTAGCTTTTTGTTCCATTCTGGCCCTCAACTGATTGGAAGATTCCCACCTGCACTGGTGAGGGTGGATCTCTTCTTAGTCTACTAATTCAAATGGTAACCTTTCTGGAAATACCCACATAGCCACACCACCAAATAAGTTTGCCTGGCATTCCCTTAGCCCAGTCAAGTTGACACATAAAATTAACCATCACAAGAGTGTTTTCAAGTGAAGGTCCATTTAGACCTGCTTCACATCAATGAATAATAAAAGTGATTCATCATCTAACAACTTTATTACCTATATTAATTCATTATGTCCCTATAAAAGTGAAACTTTTGATCTATAATATTTTTCACATTGTTAATCTGATTATCAGCCATTTTCTTTATAGCTCATAAAGTCAGCGATAGGTTAGTTCAAGTAAAAAAATCATGGTTCCTAAATTGGTAGTTTTGGAATTAACAAAATGATATTGTATAGCTGAGCGTGGTAACTAG
>NW_011386393.1:0-546 GCF_000754665.1 Bison bison bison
GCTCCTTGCACAGACAGCCACTGCTACAGTTTCCGTTGCCACGATTGGTTTTGCTGCTCTCGAGTTTTACATAAGAGCAATCACACGCTTTCTTGTGCCTGCTGGTCTAGGTTGCTGCACTGATCAGTCATTTGTCCCTTTCAATTGCTCAGTCTGCTGTGGGGATGTGTCACCAAGTGTGGGTTGGTTTCCATGCCTGGTTATTCTGAACAAGGCATCTGTGAGTGTGTGTAAGTTTGTTTGTTTGTTTGTTTGTTTTTAATTTATTTTATTTTTAAACTTTACTATAATTGTATTAGTTTTGCCAAATATCAAAATGAATCCATCACTAGGTATACATGTGCTCCCCATCCTGAACCCTCCTCCCTCCTCCCTCCCCATACCATCCCTCTGGGTCGTCCCAGTGCACTAGCCCCAAGCATCCAGTAGTCGTGCATTGAACCTGGACTGGCATCTCGCTTTCATACATGGTATTTTACATGTTTCAATTGCCCATTCTCCCAAATCTTCCCACCCTCTCCCTCTCCCACAGAGTCCATAAGTACT
>NW_011386394.1:0-645 GCF_000754665.1 Bison bison bison
TGTAGGATGGTTCCTGTTCTTCATATCCTCACTGACACTAGTTATTTGTTGTCTTTTGATGATAGCCATTTTGGCAGGTGTAAGGTGATGCCTCATTGTGGTTTTGATTTGCATTTTCCTGATGACTAGTTGATGTTGAGCATCTTTTCGTATGTGTGTTGGCCATCTGAATGTCTTCCTTTGAAAAAATGTCACTTCACATTTTCTACCCATTTTAAAATCAGAGTTGTTTTTTTTTTTTTTGAAATAAGTTGTTTGAGTTCCTTTTATATTATAAATATTTATATTATATTTTATATTTGGGTATTAGTCCCTTTCAGATACATGATTTGCAAATATTTTCTTCCATTTGGTAGGTTGCCTTTTCATTCTGTTGGTTTCCTTTGCTGTGCAGAGCTTTTTAGTTTGATGTAGTTCCTACTTGTTTGCTTTTGCTTTTCTTGCCTTTGCTTTTGGTATAATGTTTCAATAATCTTACTGGCGCCTGTTGAGTTCACCTCACTTCTATGGAAGCTGCTTTGTGTCTTGCAAAATCCTTGCTATTTCCAACTGCAGGAAACTTCTGTATAACTCTCTGGCGCCTTTAGGATGGGCCAAATGTTTCATGTGGACACAGGCCCTTCCTTTCTGGCCCTCGTTTATCTC
>NW_011386395.1:0-567 GCF_000754665.1 Bison bison bison
ACTTCTCCTGAGACGCTGTAGCGGGAAAGGGCTTCATCTTGCGATGACGGGGGAACCACGTGGTTTTTCTCGAGTTGCGGCGGGATTCTCGAGTTACGACGGGGAATTCGGGATGCCTCTTGTGTTGGCCCAGGGAAGTCCAATCTTCCATTCGAGTTGCGAAAGGAAAGCTGGGGATTGCTCTCGAGTGACTGCAGGGCCAATAGACCTCATCTAGGCTTGTGTCCAGAAGCCAATGTTCCTCTCCAGGGGCGAACCGGGATCTCGGGGTTGCATTCCAGACGCACCCGGGGAGACAGGCATTCATCTCGAGTGGAAGCAAAGAACCCCGCTCTGCTCTCGAGTCGCGACGGGTATCTCTTGGAGCTCACTGGGTGGACTAAAGGGAGTCAAGCCTCCTGAGGCGTTTGGAGAGAGGTCGCGAGGTTGGCCTCTAGGCCATGCAGGAGACGAAGGCCCTCATCTCCGCGAATGACGGGGGAGTCTCGGGGTGGTTCTCGAGCGGCGGCCCCAGGGTGCGGTTTCTCACGAGGTACGACGGCGAGGTCAGTGAGCCTCTCGTGGGGC
>NW_011386396.1:0-645 GCF_000754665.1 Bison bison bison
AAACAAACAAGCAAGCAATTCTCCTCCTTGAGAATTCCAGAATCCTATCTCCTCCTCAAGAATCCAGATATTTTTCTCTTCTTTGGGTAGGCCAGACTTCTTATCAATCTGCATAGGAATTGACTCTCTCTCCCCAACACAAGTTCAGTTCAGTTTCTCAGCCATGTCCAACTATTTGTAACCCCAAGGACTGTGACACACCAGACTCCTCTGTTCATCACGAACTTCCATAGCTTGCTCAAACTCATCTCCATTGAGTTAGTGATGGACTCAATCTCATCCTGTCTTCTGATTCTCCTCCTGCCTTCAATCTTTCTCAACACTGAGGTCATTTGCAAGAGTCAGTTATTTGCATCAGGTGGCCAAATTCAGCTTTAGCATCAGTGCTTCCAATAAATATTCAGGACTGAATGTCTTACCGACTAATTTTATTCCCTTGCTGTCCAAGGGACTCTCAAGAGTCTTCTCCAACACCACACTTCAAAAGCATCAATTTTTCAGGGCTCAGCTTTCTGTATAGTCCAACTCTCACATCCATATATGACTACTGGACAAATTATAACTTGGACTAGAAAGACTTTTGTTGGCAAAGTAATATCTCTGTTTTTAAATATCCTGCCTAGGTTGGTCATAGCTTTTCTTCCA
>NW_011386397.1:0-765 GCF_000754665.1 Bison bison bison
AGCGTCTTTTAATTTCATGGCTGCAGTCATCATCTGCAGTGATTTTGGAGCCCTAAAAAATAAAGTCTGACACTGTTTCCACGGTCTCCCCATCTATTTCCCATGAAGTGATGGGACCAAATGCCATGATCTTCGTTTTCTGAATGTTGAGTTTTAAGCCAACTTTTTCCCTGACCTCTGTCACCTTCATCAAGAGCATCGTAAACTTTTATTCATACCCACATATACATATGAGAGAATACATCAACATTTTATGAATTACATTCATAAGTATTATTCTATGTCTCCAAAAGACGTAACATAAGCACAATGAATATTTGTTCATACCCACATATACTCTGGAGAGTCTCTTGGATTGCAAGGAAATCAATCCAGTCAATCCTTAAGGGTATTACTCTTGGATATTCACTGGAAGGACTGATGCTGAAACGTCAATTCTTTGGCTACCTTATATGAAGAACTGACTCATTGGAAAGGCCCCTGATGCTGAGAAAGATTGAAAGCAGGAGGAGAAGCACACAACAGAGGATGAGATCATTGGTTCACATCACCCACTAGGTGCATCTGAGTTTAAGCAGGCTTGGGTAGTAGGTAATTGGACAGGGAAGCATGGCATGCCACAGTTCATGGAGTCGCAAAGAGTTGGACTCGACTGGGCAAATTAAGTGAAGTGACAGATACATATAAAATCCTTATACAGACTCAAAATGGACATACTATACCAAGAGTGATTTATAAACACTTTTAATAATATATTTAGAAATA
>NW_011386399.1:0-515 GCF_000754665.1 Bison bison bison
AGTCATTTTGAAGACACCCAGTGGTCTGCTCCAGAGCCCCTGAGCACACCTCTATATACCCCTCCCTAGGGTCCACACCATTATGCTTTAAGATATCAGCAACTCACTTCCCCAGCCAATGGTGGCCCTGGCTGAGAATTGACATCACAAAGCGCAATCCTGATACCTCTAGGGCAGAATGGGGGCAACTCAGATGATTTGATGGGGGGTGGGGAATGCATCATTTTTAATGGCCCTTAGGAGCCCTCCAAACTCACCTGTCATCCTCATCTCTCTAAGTCAACTCTGTTGTGTCACAAGGCAGGGAGCATGTGTCTCCTCCAAACCTTGACCCACAGCCACAGTATAGAGGCTTTGATTCTGTTCTCTCCCACATTTCACCATTATCTAGATTGTAATATCTTGCCTAAAGTACCTCCATGATAATTAGGCTGTATTGAAGTGTCTGTGGAAATGAGAATCATCCCATTTCCTCCTACAGTTCAGTTCAGTCTCTCAGTCATGTCTGACTCTTT
>NW_011386400.1:0-620 GCF_000754665.1 Bison bison bison
AGTCGCTTCAGTCGTGTCTGACTCTGTGCGACCCCATAGATGGCTGCCCACCAGGCTCCCCTTGGATTCTCCAGGCAAGAACACTGGAGTGGGTTGCCATTTCCTTCTCCAATGCATGAAGGTGAAAAAAGAAAGTGAAGTCACTCAGTTGTGTCTGACTCTTAGTGACCCCATGGATTGCAGCTTACCAGGCTCCTCAGCCCATGGGATTTTCCAGGCAAGAGTACTGGAGTGGGGTGCCATTGCCTTCTCCAAGTTAAAGTCCTACTAATATGTAAATGATTGATATGATTGGAAAGGAAAGTTGATAGGAGGGCCTGGAAAAAAAAAGAGTAGCCAGAGACAGGAAGTACATGCCAAAGCAATCTGGGGCATACCAAACAAACGCTTGGGTTACTTCACAATTTTCCCCAGTGATGACCCCAAACCAGTCCCAAGATTAGTGACTCATCAAAGATGAGAGCGTGAGAGCTGGCCAAAATCAAAAGAAGGTTCTTATGGGAACAGCTAGCAGCAGAAGGAGCTGTTATCAGAGTCTAAACCTCTGTTTTTCTTCTTTAGTCCATTAGAGAAGAGAAAACAGGAAAGTTTGGGGCTACTTGTATTTTATACACTATTGC
>NW_011386401.1:0-749 GCF_000754665.1 Bison bison bison
CAAGTCATTTTTCACACCTTCCCACTGAGCAAACCAGGGTGGATCAGTTCGGGGTTCTCATACCTTGCTTCAAATTTATGATGAGAGCTAATGTAATTTTAGAACATTTGAGGGGGGAGTTCTCTTAACTTACATTTTTGTCCATGTTACACTTTGTGTGGGATCTTAGTTCCCCGATCAGGGATTAAAACCAATGACCCCTGCAGAAGTGTGGAGTCTTGACTACTGGGCCCCTGGGAAAGTCCACTCTAACTTTAGCCTGAACTGGTGGGATTCCGATGTGCCTTAGCATGTTTTCCGCTATAGGGTGAGTCTGAGAGGAGTTATTGGGCCTGAATCAAGCATGAGGGTGAAGGTGCTCCTTTGGCCCTGCCCTGCAGCTGCTACTGGAGCACCTGGAGTGCCTGGTTTCCTGGTATGTGTCATCCCTCCAGATGACGGTGGGCAAGCAGCAGGCGCAGTCCCTAGCCGGCATGACCAGCGACGTGGAGGTGCTCAGCGCACTGAAATTGCTGTTTGAGCACCACAAGACCCTGGACGAGAGGGTACCAGCCACCCAGTCGTCCTGGATTTGTACACTTGCTGTCTTGTTAGGTGGATGATGCATGTATTTATGTAACTACTTGACTTTTGAGCTTCTTGAATTCTTGTATATATATTTTTCTGTAAGAAGTCAGAGTTTTATATAGTTAAAAAGCGTTGCCTGTGTACATGCTCAGTCATGTCCAAATCTTTGTGACACTGTGGAC
>NW_011386402.1:0-723 GCF_000754665.1 Bison bison bison
ATCAAGAAGATACACGATCCAGGTAGAGATCGATCGATAGGGAGATCTAGGTGTCCCAGGTAGCCCCAGGAATGAACACAGTCTTACATCGTGATCGCATGGATGGGACTTAGGGAGTGATGCCCAATGAAGAAGTCAGGTAGAGAAAGAAAAAGAGTTTCTCCTGTCACTGACATGCCATGCAAGGCCACCTAAAACAATGAAAACGATCATCACAGAGCGGCTGGGGGAGGGAGACATGGGAAGATGCCGATGTAACGGCGGGGCCCCGGGGGGGGGGGGGGGAACTTCACGGATAAGGTACATATATACTGTCTACGTCACAAAGAGCACGGTGATTCTAAAGAATAGTATTGGTATTATCGTCGTCTCATATTCGGAGAAGGCAACGGCACCCCACTCCAGTCCTCTTGCCCGGAAAATCCCGTGGACGGAGGAGCCCGGTAGGAGCCCGGTAGGCCGCAGGTCCACGGTTGTCGCACACGAGTCGGACACGACGGAGCGTACTTCCCTTCCCGTTTTCCCTTCACGCCTTGAAGAAGGACATGGCAACCCACGTCAGTGTTCTTGCCTGGAGAACCCCAGGGACGGGGGTGCCCGGGCGGGCTACCGTCTACGGGGTCGCTACGAGGATTCGGGACACGACGGAAGCGACACGAGCAGCAGCAGCAGCAGCAGCATTACCTATTCGAAAGTCGCCATGACCGTGGACATGACGCATTC
>NW_011386403.1:0-670 GCF_000754665.1 Bison bison bison
CTCTAGTTTCACACATTCCACAGTAACTGAACTTGCAATTGGGAGTACAGCTCTCATGACTACAGAGTGCACACATTTTATCATGGGTTTTGCACTACTGCGGTTTACTCAGGAACATATCTCCCATCATGACTGTGTGTGCCTTCAAGAGCCAATGTTCTGACACTACAGAGACTATGCTGTACAGTAAGAATGCCTGAGCTACACACCTGCACACTGAAGCATGCATCCCGGCAGTATCAATCCTAGTACTATAGCACACCTGTCACTTCTGAGTCCTTACACTAAGCAGGCATGGCACAGCTAGTGATCATGTGGCCTAGAGCATGTGTGTGGCCAATACTAATTTTGCACTCTGAAGCATGTGTCTTGCCACTTGTAAGTGGTTCAGCTACTGATTTTGCACCCTGTTACACTATTTAATCACTGCTGAGCCTGCCTTATAGACCATGAGTTCCACTACTACTAATCTTGCCCCATGGCCTGTGAGCTTAAAGTAGTGATCCCACACTCTGCAGCTGAAATTTGCCAATGACTTGGCTTGCCCGCTGTTGCATATTTCCCCAAACTCTTCTTCCTGTACTCTAGAGCATGTGTCCCAACTACTGAATTTGCACTCTGGAGGACCTATTCCAGGAAAGTGGAGGTTGCATTATAAAACACATATCCT
>NW_011386403.1:4805-5160 GCF_000754665.1 Bison bison bison
CTGCTCCAGAGTAGGCATGCCGATCTACTAAGCTTGCATTCTGCCACATGCATCTTCCACTACTTAGACTATGATACTGAGGTCATGCTGCAAAAACATAGTTGCAATCTCAAGCTTATCTTCTTTGACTTTCAGCCTCTATACCAGCACACATGGTCTGCCCCTCCTATGTCCACTTTCTTTCTTTCTTTATTGTTTTGTTTTTTTTGGTTTATGCAACTTTAATGAAGAAAAATAAATCAATTACTAGCAGAGCTATTAGTTGGTCACTCATCCATTGACAACTTGCATCATTTATTCAGTGCTATATAAACGTGTATTGGAAGATAGATTAACTAATAGCTCCAAGCCTCCT
>NW_011386404.1:0-933 GCF_000754665.1 Bison bison bison
AGTTGCAGGACCAGTATCAGAAACTTGGGTATACCCTCTACCCAGATTCTCTAATTGTTTATATTTTGCCCCGTTTGCTTTATTATTTTCTTTTTCTGTGTGTAATGCATGTAAGTAATGCATGCATATTATTTTTTTCTGAGCCATTCGGAGTATTTTTTTTTTAATTTTAAATTTTATTTTATTTTAAACTTTACAAATTGTGTTAGTTTTGCCAAATATCAAAATGAATCCGCCACAGGTATACATGTGTTCCCCATCCTGAACCCTCCTCCCTCCCCATTATTTTCTGATAAGAACAGGTACTGCACTTGATCTTAGCTAAAAGGCTGAGAAGCAATTACTATACATATTTCTAACAAGAATATTGTCTTCCACAATTGTCATACTTTTATCAAAATCTGGAAATTTTTTGATACAAAGCCCTTAGCTAACATTCCATGGACAAATTTGGTCAGTTGCCCCATGAATGTCCTTTGCAGTGATTTTTTTTCCCCCCTCTGTTCAAGGCTCTCACTCAGGGTTACATATTGCACGTATTTGTCCTATCTTGTTAGTTTCCATTAAATCTGGAGTAGCTTCTCAGTGCTTCTCTATCTTTCTTGACATGATTTTGGAAGGAGACAGGCCAGTTATCTTGTAGAATGTTTCTCTTGAATAGATTCACATTAGGCGCTTTTGGCAGGAATACCACAAACGTTCTTTCGACCTTGTTTGGCTTTACAGACGACTATCAGCTCTTCACCTCTGCACCAGCTGGGGTGTCCCGCGGTCCAACTCGGTCCTGACACTAGTTGCCTGGAGTGAGTGTAGACCCCGAGGTTAGGGGCCCTGTTGTACAGCGTTGTCCCCACTTAAGATGCCAGCCATAAGAAGGACCCCAGGCTAGCCACACTTGTTTCGGGCTGATTGCAAATGCAGGGGTTCCCCACT
>NW_011386405.1:0-738 GCF_000754665.1 Bison bison bison
CTGGTTTCCGTTCAGTGTGTATGCCCAGCAGTGGGATTGCTGGATCATAAGGCAGTTCTATTTCCAGTTTTTTAAGGAATCTCCACACTGTTCTCCACAGTGGCTGTACAGTTTGCATTCCCACCAACAGTGTAAGAGGGTCCCTTTTCTCCACACCCTCTCCAGCATTTATTGCTTGTAGAATTTTGGATAGCAGCCATTCTGATTGGCATGAAATGGTACCTCATAGTGGTTTTGATGTGCATTTCTCTGATAATGAGTGATGTTGAGCATCTTTTCATGTGTTTGTTAGCCATCTGTATGTCTTCTTTGGAGAAATGTCTATTTAGTTCTTTGGCCCATTTTTTGATTGGGTCATTTATTTTTCTGGAATTGAGCTGACACCTAAAGCAACTAGAAAAGGAAGAAATGAAGAACCCCAGGGTTAGTAGAAGGAAAGAAATCTTAAAAATTAGGGCAGAAATAAATGCAAAAGAAACAAAAAAGACCATAGCAAAAATCAACAAAGCCAAAAGCGGGTTCTTTGAAAGGATAAACAAAATTGACAAACCATTAGCCAGACTCATCAAGAAACAAAGGGAGAAAAATCAAATTAATAAAATTAGAAATGAAAATGGAGAGATCACAACAGACAACACAGAAATACAAAGGATCATGAGACTACTATCAGCAATTATATGCCAATAAAATGGACAACGTGGAAGAAATGGACAAATTCTTAGAAAAGTACAACTTTCC
>NW_011386406.1:0-538 GCF_000754665.1 Bison bison bison
GGCCCCGAACCTTCCCATGAGCAGCCAAGAACTCCACCATCAATCATCAACTTTGTGCAGGCCCAAAGCAACCCCACATCAGCAATCCTGTTCGATTCTGGGCCATTGTGGCCTGAAAGCCAGTTGAGAAAATTAAGGCTCCTGGTGTCTAGACTGTGGCTGGGGGATCCCCATTCAAAGTCCCAGAATCAGTGGACTGGAGTGGAATGACATGCCCTGTACCCTGCAGAAAGACAGGGGAGACTGGGGTGGACTCCACAGGTGGAGCATCTACATGCTTGCACACCCACATTCATCACCCTGGGAGCCACGTTTTACCAGTGATGTCAAGGTAATACTCCTTAATGATCATGGTGTTCAAGAAGTAGGAGTTGTCCTGAAAGGAAAGACCAGCTTGCAGGGGGACTGCAGATGGTTCCGCACCTGCACCTGCCAGGATAGGGAGGAGGGAAAAGGTGCAAAACTTCTAGGGGCCTCAGCTTGCCTCCCAGGCAGGCACTAACAGCTTCCACGACGCCTCTCTAAAGTCTCACAGTGC
>NW_011386407.1:0-518 GCF_000754665.1 Bison bison bison
CCTGCCTCAACCCGAGAACGACCTCGAGAGACCTTCTTCAACATGTCTCGAGGCCAGATTCCCCTCCCATGACTCGAGAGCAATGACGCGCTCCCCCCTCTCCACTCGCATGGAGACCCGACTTCCCTGGCGCCCCACGAGAGGCTCACTGACCTCGCCGTAGTACCTAAGGAGAAACCACAGACTGTGGCCTCCGCACGAGAACAACCCTGAGACTCCCCCATCATCGCGAGTTGAGTGCCTTCGTCTCCTGTATGGCCTAGAGACCGATCTCTCGACCTCTCTCCAACGCCTCAGGAGGCTTGACTCCCTTTAGTCCACCCAGTGAGCTCCAAGAGATACCCGTCGCGACTCGAGAGCAGAGCGGGGTTCTTTTCTTCCACTCGACATGAATGACTGTCTCCCCGGGTGTGTCTGGAATGCAACCCTGAGATCCCTGTCGCCCCTGGAGTGGAACATTGGCTTCTGGACAGAAGCCTAGATGAGGTCTATTGGCCCTGCAGTCACTCGAGAGCAAT
>NW_011386408.1:0-526 GCF_000754665.1 Bison bison bison
TGACACCTGCCCGCTCATCTGCCTGATAATCGCCAGCTTAGCCGGGTGGACACCTGCCCGCTCATCTGCCTGATAATCGCCAGCTTAGCCGGGTGACACCTGCCCGCTCATCTGCCTGATAATCGCCAGCTTAGCCGAGTGACACCTGCCCCGCTCATCTGCTTGATAATCGCCAGCTGAACCGCCAACACCTGCCCGCTCATCTGCTTGATAATCGCCAGCTGAGCTGCGCGACACCTGCCCGCTCATCTGCTTGATAATCGCCAGCTGAGCGGGCGTCACCTGCCCGCTCATCTGCCTGATAATCGCCAGCTTAGCCTCGCGGCACCTGCCCGCTCATCTGCCTGATAATCGCCAGCTTAGCCGGGTGACACCTGCCCGCTCATCTGCCTGATAATCGCCAGCTTAGCCGGGTTCCACCTGCCCGCTCATCTGCTTGATAATCGCCAGTTGAGCCCCGCGACACCTTCCCTCTGATCTGCTTGATAATCGACAGCTGAGCCGCTTTGCACCTGTCCGTTCATCT
>NW_011386409.1:0-521 GCF_000754665.1 Bison bison bison
GTCTTCTCATTGTGTGCTCACAAGGCATTTCCTTGGTGCCAATAAGCCCACCATCCTACTGGATTTGAATCTTACCCTTTATGCCCTCATTAGCCTCCATGACATCCCCCAAAGCTCTATCTCCAAATATAGTCTCATTTGCAGGGAGGGCATCACTGTATTAAGGACTTTAGCAGCCAGGAGGGGCGGGGACACAATTCCCCCATGCAGTAACCACAGCACTGAGTACTTGTACTTCACACAAGTTTTTAGAAAAAGACCTAGAAGATCATTCCCACAGTAACATTTAGGTGTATTCATGATCATTATTAATATAAAAAAATTTCTTTCAGTAAGGAAATAACTAAAAAGAAATACACCTCCGTGGTGATAACAAACATATCTCTTCCCTGTCTTGCCTCATTCTTAGATGGGATATCGTATCCTGCCTTGAACCAATCTGTTCAAATTAATAATCTGAGTGCAGCACCTAGTTTTTGCCACTTAGCCCTAAGAAGAGGTGGGGCACTGAGGTTCCCTAT
>NW_011386410.1:0-675 GCF_000754665.1 Bison bison bison
AAGAGTCGAACACGACCGAGCGACTTCCCTTTCCCTTTTCCCTTCCACGCATCGGAGAAGGCCGTGGCAACCCACTCCAGTGTTCTCGCCCGGAGAAGCCCAGGGACAGGGGGTGGGGGGGGGTGGGGGGGGGAGCCTGGCGGGCTGCCGGCTATGGGGTCGCACAGAGTCGGACACGACGGAAGCGACTTAGCGGCAGCCGCAGCAGCAGCAACCGGATCACCTCAGAAGGACTTAGACACGAGTCTCGGTGGAGAGAGGATGGATCCTGCCAACCATCTCACTTCTGGGTAGACCTCGAAAGAAAATAAAACCTGAAACTCGCAGAGAGAGGCCTGCACTCCCAGGTCCATCGCAGCATCCATTCACAAGAGTCAAGATGGGGAACCAGCCCAAGTGTCCATCAAGGGAGACTAGATCAAGAAGATACACGATCCAGGTAGAGATCGATCGATAGGGAGATCTAGGTGTCCCAGGTAGCCCCAGGCATGAACACAGTCTTACATCGTGATCGCATGGATGGGACTTAGGGAGTGATGCCCAATGAAGAAGTCAGGTAGAGAAAGAAAAAGAGTTTCTCCTGTCACTGACATGCCATGCAAGGCCACCTAAAACAATGAAAACGATCATCACAGAGCGGCTGGGGGAGGAGACATGGGAAGATGCCGATGTAAC
>NW_011386411.1:0-739 GCF_000754665.1 Bison bison bison
ATACTACATGCCGAAAGACCCCGATTCCATGGTCCACTTTTGATCAAAACCAGACTCCTGGACACCTCTTCGAAGGCAAGCCTGTGGATGAAGGCACAACACGTAGGGGCACTGACACCCCGTGCATCTTCCGGAAAAACCCGCAGGTTCCTCACACAGCTCCACAAGTGGTCTGTCACCTCGTGAACAACTCGAGAAGCAAGCGGAGTTCCATTCCTCCACACAAGACGATGCCTGACTCTCCTGTCACAACTCTAGGGACCTTGCGCACCGAGTCAGAAATGGAGAGGAAGCCTGAGGTTCCTGCCTCCACTCAAGATGAGGCCCTTTTCCATTGCCACAAAACCAGTGGAGTCCCGAGAGGCCCGTCCCAAATCCACAGTATGCCTGACTTCTCAGAGGCACCCTGAGAAGCTCCCTAAGGTCACCGGCAGAAGTCGACGGAACCCAGGGTTTCCTGCCGCAACCCGAGAAAGACCTTGAGAGTCCTGCTTTAACGTGTCTTGAGGCCCGATTCCCGTATCATATCTCGAGAGCAATGATGCACTCCCCTTGCCATGCGCATGGAGACCTGAATTCCCTGGTGCCACACGAAAGGCTCCCTGAGCTTCCCATCGCACCTCGTCAGAAACCGCACACTGGCACCGCAGCTCGAGAAAACCAACAAGACGCCCCTGTCATCGCGAGATGAGGGTCTCTTTTCCTGCATGGCCTGGAGAGCAATCCTGAGTCCTCTCTC
>NW_011386412.1:0-970 GCF_000754665.1 Bison bison bison
AAGCTCCTCCAACCATGGGGATTCTCCAGGCAAGAATACTGGAGTGGGTGGCCATTCTCTTCTCCAGGGGATCCTCCCAACCCAGGGATCAAACCTGCATCTCCTGCATTGCAGGTGGATTCCTTACCGTCTGAGCCACCAGGGAAGTGCATAAATGGTTTCTGGAAAAAGAGTTATTGTTGAAGACCAAGTATTAAAATCAGTATTACATACAATACTCAAAACCTTTTTTTCATTCTACAACCTGGTTGATCACTTTTCTCTCCTCTGTCCCAGAACAGCCCACGCGTCAGCTATTGAAGCCTTTCCCTGGCTATGAGTGATGTTGAATGAGAGTTAAGGAAAGCCTTGTGATAAAAGGAGTCATAGCTATTGTAATTTTTAAAATAACTCTTCCACCACTGCACTTTACATTTTTCTTTTTAAAAGAAATTACTCATGAAGAACAGCCATCACTGAAATCAGAAAGACTGCTTTTATTCATTGTAATTATAACAATATTAATTATGCAGTTTATTACTATATTAAATGTAAGGGTTTCTACTTCAAGTAAACACAATAAAATGAAACGTACATCAGTATGTTAAGAGCCAACTATTCATATTTCAAAAGGATTCTCCAACTCAAAAAGGATCCACTGCAGCTTTTCTATAATAAAAAAATACCCCGTGGTTTTAAAAATAATTTTAAAATTGTAATTTACACATAATTTTCAGGAACTCTTCTATTATACAACACAATGCACAACTGTGCATGTATATAGATCATGCCATAAAGAAAAAGCTCATACAAATTTCCCATAAGTTATCTAATTAACTGTGACTATAAGAATGAACATAAACATTGGTTGCAATGCATAGAAAACCACTAGAAAAATTTATGCTCATACTGTTTACTGTTTACAATTCTATGTAAGGACTTTACATTGCTAGTTTCTAAAGTGAAAAGAACTTTAATATGCCCATTATGC
>NW_011386413.1:0-548 GCF_000754665.1 Bison bison bison
TTCAGTCTTCTGAAAAATTCTATAGGTTTTTAAATTTTATTTTATAGGCTCTCTTCTATTTTCCTTTTCTTTGTTTGCTTGTTTTGACCACTTCACTGGCCTGTGGGACCTTAATTGCCCAACCAGGGATTGAACCCTTGCTTTCTGCAGCAGAAACACAGAGTCTTAACCACTGGACCACCCAGGAAATCCTCTCTACTCTTTCTATTATCTAGAAATTCTGAGATCATCTGTCACTGTTATTTGAGGGTCCTGGTAGCCCAAGGGGCAGTTAATTAGGAGGGAGGAGAAAATGGTAATCTTTTTCTTCTTCTCTAAAGTATAAAAAGTGTCTACCTGTGATATATGATATTCCCTGGTTAGTAGCAAAGATGGCATTTTTACGGCCTTGAGGTTGTTGTTGAATCAATTATTTCAGTCTCCATTTTGCCTGCCCTTTGAAAGCAGAATTTGAGAGTCTAAAAAAAAGAAGGAAAACAGATCTGTTGGAAGCATGAAACCAGCTCCTCATCCTCCTCCACAAAAGGGAAGAAATAGCCCTGAGCTAG
>NW_011386414.1:0-700 GCF_000754665.1 Bison bison bison
GAAGCACCTGCCCGTTCATCTGCTTGATAATCGCCAGCTGAGCCTCGAGACACCTGCCAGCTCATATGCTTGATAATCGCCAGCTGAGCCGTGCGACACATTCCCGCTCATCTGCCGGATAATCGCCAGCTTAGCCAGGTGACACCTGTCTGCTCATCTGCCTGATAAATGCCAGCTGAGCCATGCGTCACCTGCACACTCATCTGCCTGATAATCGCCATTTGAGCCACGCGACACCTGCCCGCTCAACTGACTGATAATCGCCAGCTGAGTCGCGTGACACCTGCCCACTCATCTGCTTGGTAATCGCCAGCTGAGCCATGCGTCACCTGCCCGTTATCTGCCTGATAATCGCCAGCTGAGCCGCATGGCACCTGCCCGCTCATCTGCCTGATAATCGCCAGTTAGCCAGGTGACACCTGTCCGCTCATCTGCCTGATAATCGCCAGCTGAGCCGCAAGCCACCTGCCCGCTCATCTGCCTGATAATCCCCAGCTGAGCCATACGGCGCCAGCCGGCTCATCTGCCTGATAATCGCCAGTTAGCCAGGTGACACCTGCCCGCTCATATGCTTGATAATCGCCAGCTGAGCCACGCGACACCTGCCCGCTCATCTGTTGAAAATCACCAGCTGAGCCACACGACACCTGCCCGCTGATCTGCTTGATAATCGCCAGATGAGCCCCCCGAAACCTGCCCG
>NW_011386415.1:0-929 GCF_000754665.1 Bison bison bison
AGCCTCTTCTACCTCCTGATCTGGACAGAGGGTCGACTCCCCTGCTTTGTCTGGAAGGGGTTCCCGACCTTCCGGTCGCACCTCAGGATGAGGCCGGTCTCACGACGACATTCCAGACGTGGCCTCGTGGGTGGTTCCACATTCCGAAGGACCCCGATTTCCCGGTCCCCTCTTGATAAGAACCCGATGCCCGGACACCTCTTCGAACTCCACCCTGTGAATGAAGTCAACACGAAGGAGTAGTGACTCGCCCGTGTATCATCGGGAAAAGAACCCCAGGTTTCAAATACCGCTCGACAAGTGGCCTGTCTCCCCGGGAACACCTCGAGAGGCAAGCGGAGTTCCATGCCTCAACCCAAGACGAGGCCTGACTCTCCTGTCCCAGGTCTGCAGGGACCTTGCGATCGGAGTCTGAAGTCAGAGGAACCCTGAGGTTCCTGCCTCAACTGGAGATGAGGCCCTCTTCCAATGCACCAAACCCAGTGGAGTGCCGTGAGGCCCCTCCCACCTCCAGTTTCCCTGACTTCTCAGAGCCACCATGAGGAGCCCCCTGAGGTCACGTGCACAAGTCAAGGGTGCCAGGGTTTCTGCCTCAACCCGAGAAAGACCTCGAGAGACCTTCTTCAACACGTCTCGAGGCCAGATTCCCCTACCATGACTCGAGAGCAATGACGCGCTCCCCCTCGCCACTCGCATGGAGACCCGACTTCCCTGGCGCCCCACGAGAGGCTCACTGACCTCGCCGTCGTACCTAGGGAGAAACCGCACACTGTGGCCGCCGCTCGAGAACAACCCTGAGACTCCCCCATCATCGCGACTTGAGGGCCTTCGTCTCCTGTATGGCCTAGAGACCAATCTCTCGACCTCTCTCCAAACGCCTCAGGAGGCTTGACTCCCTTTAGTCCACCCAGTGAGCTCCAAGAGATACC
>NW_011386416.1:0-757 GCF_000754665.1 Bison bison bison
AGCATACATAGATCTACTTAAGCTGTTAGCTCTCTCTTCTGTGTCTTTATATTTCCTTCTGAAGCAATTTGGATTTTCTAAAAGAATGTGAAGATTTGTTTTCTTTGTTTTAGTTTCTGAGGAGACTTCTCATTCTGCCCACACACTAGGAAACTTTTCATATATTTTCCATTACTATAGTTCAAGTTTTGTGTACCCTAAACTTGCATACCATTAACCCTGTACTGTATTTCTTTCAGCAGGCTTTAGTGATGTTCTTCAAGTTGTTTTTGCCATTCTTTAATTTGGATATAATGCTCACTGATTTTAATAGAAAATTAACAGTTTTCTACTATGCTTTTATTATTTTTATATAAATTTATTTATTTTAATTGGTGGTTAATTACTTTACAATATTGTATTGCTTTTTTCCATGCATCAACGTGAATCCGCCACAGGTATACACATGTTCCCATCCTGAACCCACCCGCCCCTCCACCCTACCCTTCTGGGTCATCCATCCTTCTGGGTCGTCCCAGTGCACCAGCCCCAAGCATTCAGTATCATGCATGAAACCTTGACTGGTGATTCATATCATATGTGATATTAAACATGTTTCAGTGGCATTGTCCCAAATCATCCCACCCTCTCCCTCTCCCACAGAGTCCAAAAGACTGTCCTATACCTCTGTGTCACTTTTGCTGTCTCGCTTACACGGTTGTCATTACCATTTTTCTAAATTCGATATATATGCATGTGTATGCTGTATTGGTATTTT
>NW_011386417.1:0-576 GCF_000754665.1 Bison bison bison
GGAAATTCGAGACGAGCCACGTGGGTGGTGCCACATGCCGAACGCCCCCGATTCCCCGGTCCGCTCTTGTGAAGGACCCGAGGCCCGGACCCCTCTTCGAAGGCAACCCTGTGGGTGAAGGTACCACTCGAAGGGGCACTGACACCGCCGTGAGTCATCCGGAAAAACCCGCGGTTTCCACACACAGCTCGACGAGGTGCGTGAGACACCCTGAGCAATTCGAGAGGCAAGCGGAGTTCCCTTCCTCAGACATGACGAGGCCTGACTCTCCTGTCCCAACTCTGCAGGGACCCTGTGGTTGGAGTCCGAAAAGGAGAGGAAGCCTAAGTTTCCTGTCTCCCCTCGAGATGAGGCCCTCTTCCATTGCGCCAAGCCCAGCGGAGTCCCGAGAGGCCCCGCCAACTCCACAGCATCCCTCAACTATCAGAGGCACCACGGGAAGTTCCCTCAGGTCCCTGGCAGAAGTCGAGGGAAACGAGGCTTTCCCACCGCAACCCCAGAAAGACGTCGAGTGTCCTTCTTCAACGCGTCTGGAGGCCCTAGTCCTCTCCCATGACTGGAGAGCCATGACGCGCT
>NW_011386417.1:676-1199 GCF_000754665.1 Bison bison bison
AAATGCCGGGTTCCCTCGAGTGGAACACCTAGAGTCCCGGCCCCACTTCATCTGAGCCCCATCTCCCCACCTGATCACGACAGGAGAGTCGATTCCCCTTCTTTGTGTGGAAGGTGTTCCCGGCCTTCCCGGCGCACCTCAGGATGATGCTGGTCTCACGAGGAATTTCGAGATGAGCCACGTTGGTGCTGCCACATGCCGAACGACCCCGATTTCCTGGTCCGCTATTGAAATGAACCCGATGCCCGGACACCTCTTTGAAGGCAACCCTGTGGGGGAAGGCACAAAATGAAGGGGCAATGACACCCCTGTGCATCTTCTGGAAACACCCGCAGGTTCCACACACAGCTCGACAAGGGGCCTGAGACCCACTGAACGACTCGAGAGGCAAGCAGAGTTCCATTACTCAGACAAAATGAGGCCTGACTCTCCTGTCCCAACCCTGCAGGGACCCTGCGGTAGGAGTCAGAAATGGAGAGGAAGCTGAGGTTCCTGCCGCCAATCGAGATGAGGCCCTCTTTCA
>NW_011386418.1:0-513 GCF_000754665.1 Bison bison bison
TCCATTCACTTAAAACATGGAAAAGATGTTTAAGCAATAGGAACTGGATCTTTAGAGAAATAAGTCATGGAAAGGAGACATACAGAGAATGATACAAATACATATTTCTTCCCCAAAAGCTTTCAAAGTTTTCATTAAGTCAACAGCTGAATTCTAGCATTTAGTCAATTTACCACTCGGCAGTATTTTAGTTGTCTTAGCTCTGTGATGAGACAAGAGATTTTTGGTGTCAGGTGAGGAGGACAAGAAAGTGTGTCACGTGCGTGTGATGAGGGCCTGGTGTGCGCACAAGACTGAGATACGGGGTGTGGTTGTTACAAGTGGCAGTGGTGAATGTTTCATGACGCTGGTGAACCCGGGACTGTCAACTTGGGATATTCACATTCCCCGTCCTCACTCCAGTCTAAGAATGTAATTGGAAAACTGACCTGTGCTCCATGGAATCGTAGCTGTGTTTTACTGTCACCCTTCTACACACACCAAATAAGATTATTTGTACACAGCAATTCAGGC
>NW_011386419.1:0-680 GCF_000754665.1 Bison bison bison
AATGTGCTGGCATATTGAGTGCAGCACTTTCACCGCATCATCTTTCAGGATTTGGAAGAGCTCCACTGGCATTCCATCACCTCCACTAGCTTTGTCCGTAGTGATGCTTTCTAAGGCCCACTTGACTTCGCATTCCAGGATGTCTGGCTCTAGGTCAGGGATCACACCATCGTGATGATCTGGGTCGTGAAGATCGTTTTTGTAAGGTTCTTCTGTGTATTCTTGCCATCTCTTCTGAATATCTTCTGCTTCTGTTGGGTCCATACCATTTCTGTCCTGTATCGAGCCCATCTTTGCATGAAATGTTCCTTTGGTATCTCTGAGTTTCTGGAGAGATCCCTAGTCTATCCCATTCTGTGCTTTTCCTCTATGTCTTTGCATGGATCGCTGAAGAAGGCTTTCTTATCTCTTCTTGCTATTCTTTGGAACTCTGCATTCAGATGTGTGTATCTGTCCTTTTCTCCTCTGTTTTCGCTTCTCTTCTCCTCACAGCTATGTGTAAGGCCTCCCCAGACAGCCATTTTGCTTTGTGGCATTTCTTTTCCATGGGGATGGTCTTGATCCCTGTCTCCTGTTCAATGTCACGAACCTCGTTCCACAGTTCACACGGACAGCACGTAGCGCGCCCAGAACACACAACAGGATCCTCCTGAACCCAGAACGGCGATTGTTATGGATCC
>NW_011386420.1:0-503 GCF_000754665.1 Bison bison bison
GAACGCAGCCCTGAGCTTCAAGATACAGGCTGCCCAAAGTCACCCCAAAACCACAAACATCTCATAACTCATTACTGGACACTTCATTGCACTCCAGAGAGAAGAAATACAGCTCCACCCACCAGAACACGGACACAAGCTTCCCTAACCAGGAAACCTTGACAAGACACCTGTACAAACCCACACACAGCGAGGAAATGCCACAGTAAAGAACTCCACAAACTGCCAGAATACAGAAAGGACACCCCAAACTCAGCAATTTAAACAAGATGAGACAGAGGAATACCCAGCAGATAAAGGAACAGGATAAATGCCCACCAAACCAAACAAAAGAGGAAGAGATAGGGAATCTACCTGATAAAGAATTCCGAATAAGGATAGTGAAATGGATCTAAAATCTTGAAATTAAAATGGAATCACAGATAAATAGCCTCGAGACAAGGATTGAGAAGATGCAAGAAAGGTTTAACAAGGACCTAGAAGAAATAAAAAAAGAAGTCAAT
>NW_011386421.1:0-535 GCF_000754665.1 Bison bison bison
GTGTCGTGATGCATGGGAACAGATTCAAATATTTCACATGATTAAATCAATAAAGCAAATTTGGTAAAAATGTTGACAGTTGTTGAGTATAGATGGTAGCTTTATAGGTGATCATTGTACTGTTCTTCAGACTTTTAAAAAATAATTTTCAGGGAATCCCCTTTCGCTCCAGTGACTAGGACTGCACCTTCACTGCTGTGGCCCAGGTTCAATCCCTGGTTGAGGAACTAAGATCCTACAAGTTGTGTGGCATGCCCAAAAATAACAATAATAATAATAATTTTCATAATAAAAATTGGGAAAAATATGATGTGGAATGGAACAAGATTGGCAAAGTGTGGGACTTCCCTGGTGGTCCAGTCCAGTGGCTAAGACTCCACGCTCCCAGGGGGCCCAGGTTTCATCCCTAGTCAGGGAACTAGATCCCACATGCCACAAGGAAGATCCTGTGTGTGGCAACAAAGAACCCATGGGCCACCAACTACAACCCAGCACAGCCAAATAAACGAATAAATAAAGCGAGGTACTGCTGGGT
>NW_011386422.1:0-509 GCF_000754665.1 Bison bison bison
ATGTCTTCATGCCTTAGATTGTGCCTCGAATATAGTGTACCCATTCAACCCAGGAAAGGAAAGAATTGACTCGCCAAATATACAAAGAGATCAAAAGTGCCGAGTCCAAGTGACCCCTTGAGGCTTCCAAGAGCTTTTCTGTCTTTCACTACACTAAGTTAAATACTGAGCACCTACGATGAGCTAGGAGGCATGGAATAAGTTTCAGGGAATAGAAGGCGGAGAGAAGAAGACACAGAGTTCCTGCTTTCACTGAGACGACTCTAATGATACATCACAGGCAGATCCTTTGAGAACCTATTGAGGGGCCTCTTCCCTCACCACAAAACCTGGGTGTCAGGGAAGGCTTTCCAGAGGCACCATTTCGTTGAGGTCCATAGGTTGAACCTAGGTAAACCAGGGTTGAGATGCAGGAAGAATTTCAGGCAGGGAAAATAGCATCTTGGAAGGCTATGTGACCAGGGAAACTTAGGACATTCAAGAAACGAAAAATGCCCTATGGTATGGAA
>NW_011386423.1:0-640 GCF_000754665.1 Bison bison bison
ATGTCGCGTGTCACGTCAGAAGGGAGCTGCTGGAGCCCTCCACTCGCTCAGTCTCACCCGGCCAAGCTCGAAAGCCTCGCCTTTCTCGGTTGAAAAATTATCGGGCTCACATTCCCGTGGCGGCGGCCACACAAACTCCTATAAACTTATTTATAAAAGGAATATCAATACTTTGTTATTGTATGTATCAATTCTAAAAACTCTCCTTTGTCCTATATCTTCTATTTCTTTGTTGAGGCTTCCTATTTTTTTGCTGTTTTTCAGCATGCTGTTATTTACTCATTGAGATATTTCTACAATTACTTTAAAATCCATATCAGATAATTTTAATATATTTCATCTTGATGTTGGTATCTGTTGATTGTCTTTTCTCAGTCAAGGGAAGATTTTCCCAGTTTTTGGACAGAAAAGAGTTTTTGCATCTGAGATATTTTGCATATTATGTTATCGACTCTGGGTCTTAATTAAATCATCTTTTTTAGCAAGGCTTCAGTGATGCCATGTCAGTAATGGAGCCACAACTACTAAATCTGGTGGGTTTCCCTCTTCACAAGTGGCTTCAAAGTCAATAATACAAATGTAATCATAGTAACTGTCAGCACAATTGCTCTCTTTCAACATCAGCTTCAGCTTCTTGTAA
>NW_011386424.1:0-548 GCF_000754665.1 Bison bison bison
AATGGTCAAGGTATAAGTATTGGACTCAACGTTGGAAGGTCTCCACCTTTGCTATGGAAGTCAAACGATCTTTCTTTGAAATGAAAATGGAGCCTACTGAACGTTCACATGCTTCTAGAGCATTTGAAAAGCCCTAACTTGTAGAAATCTGCTGTACGAGTTCCTTGAAAGCAAGACCCTCTATGTATGGATATGTCTTCATGCCTTAGGTTGTGCCTCGAATATAGTGTACCCATCAACCCAGGAAAGGAAAGAATTGAATCGCCAAATATACAAAGAGATCAAAAGTGCCGAGCCAAGTGACCCCCTGAGGCTTCCAAGAGCTTTTCTGTCTTTCACACACTAAGTAAATACTGAGCACCTACGATGAGCTAGGAGGCATGTAATAAGTTTCAGGGAATAGAAGCGGAGAGAAGAAGACACAGAGTTCCTGCTTTCACTGAGACGACTCTAATGATACATCACAGGCAGATCCTTTTGAGAACCTATAGAGGGGCCTCTCCCTCACCACAAACCTGGGTGTCAGGGAAGGCTTTCCAGAGGCACCA
>NW_011386424.1:3761-4592 GCF_000754665.1 Bison bison bison
ATTCCACATGAGACCCAGTGGACAATCCAGGCCCTGCCCACTGCATTGAGTGTGCAGCAACAATATCAACGGTAATGCCGGTGAACAATGCGTATTCCTGGAATCCACTCCGGTGGCTACTGACTGTGTGTGCTGGTGGTCTGGAACCTAGACCTGGAAGCTTTCTGGATGATTGCAAATGACACCAAAGTCTGAGGACGATGGAAGATCTTCACATTTCTGCAAGAGCCACACACCTCCAGAAGGAACCACAAGACTTGCCTGAAATGGTCAAGGGATAAGTATTGGACTCAGCGTTGGAAGGTCTCCACCTTTGCTATGGAAGTCAAACGATCTTTCTTTGAAATGAAAATGGAGCCTACTGAACGTTCACATTCTTCTAGAGCATTTGAAAAGCCCTAACTTGTAGAAATCTGCTGTACGAGTTCCTTGAAAGCAAGAACCTCTATGTATGGATATGTCTTCATGCCTTAGATTGTGCCTCGAATATAGTGTACCCATCAACCCAGGAAAGGAAAGAATTGAATCGCCAAATATACAAAGAGATCAAAAGTGCCGAGCCAAGTGACCCCTTGAGGCTTCCAAGAGCTTTTCTGTCTTTCACACACTAAGTAAATACTGAGCACCTACGATGAGCTAGGAGGCATGTAATAAGTTTCAGGAAATAGAATGCGGAGAGAAGAAGACACAGAGTTCCTGCTTTCACTGAGACGACTCTAATGATACATCACAGGCAGATCCTTTGAGAACCTATAGAGGGGCCTCTTCCCTCACCACAAAACCTGGGTGTCAGGGAAGGCTTTCCAGAGGCACCATTTCGTTGAGGTCCAT
>NW_011386425.1:0-508 GCF_000754665.1 Bison bison bison
GGAGCCTTGAGCTCCAGGCGGCTCAAAGCCCTGGGGGTGGTGGTCTGGGACTGCTGCAGGGAAAGGACGCCAAGAGGGCACGGAGGAGTTGGGGAGGGGCGTGGGAAACGGAGGCAAGGAAAGCGAGGGATCTAGGTGGAGGCATTGGAGAGAGCATCCGGTGTCCCGCCATGCCTCGCAGGAGCCGGCGGGGGCAATTGAGGTCAAGGGACGTGTGGAATGTGAAAAGGCGGGAAAACCCAGAGCGGTTTGGAAGGCAAGGCAGGCTGGGCAAGGGGGCGTGGCCGGCCACGTCAAAGGGACCCCAGGGGAATTCCCGGGCAGTTAGCTCTCTGGGCACTGCTGACGGCCCCTGGGCCCGGGGTTGACCCCACCCGCTGCGTGGGAGGGCCACAAACCAAAGCCCCCGAACTCGCCCGCCCAGCCCAACGGTGGACCTTGGGGTCTGGGGCACGGGCCGGGCCCGTGGAAGCCCACTGGCTCCACTGGATTCTTGTCCAGGGTCTCT
>NW_011386426.1:0-526 GCF_000754665.1 Bison bison bison
GCTCTCACCTCTGATTTCACTGGGGGCTGTCCCCCACCACCATCTCGCTCTCTCTGTCAAAGAGTTAACTTACAGCTCCAATTCATAAAGTTCCTTGTCATTCTTCCCTTTAACTTCCAGCTGAGTCTCCATCTGGAGCGCGGTAACCCACCACGCTTACTAATTATGCCTGGGCTGCTAAGACCCACTCGAGAAGGTGTCTAGGGTGAGGCACCTTTCGCTATTCGAGAGGGCGCCTGCGGCCTACGTAAGTGGTGCAAACTTCTTGTCTTGAAGTTTGATTGGTCTTCCGCGTAAACCAAGCTACTCAGTCTCTTTTCTCCACCGAATTTTCCTACTGAGCTCTCCTCATACTATTATTCTTGACATCTCTGATTAGCATATAAATAGTCGCCTAGGCCATCTCTCCTTCGAATAACCTGGATCAGTTGGGGCTGGTCCCTGGCAGGTGGCGAACGAACAGGGACCTCAGGAGGCTAATACTCAAAGAGCTGAGCAGACACGAAGCACGCAATCAGCAGGCAAT
>NW_011386427.1:0-708 GCF_000754665.1 Bison bison bison
GACGGTTTTGAAAGAAACATGTGCAGGTGAAGCTCTCTTCCTTTTTGAGAGATGGTTAAATGCAAAATCTTGATTCAACACATATGACTTTTGTGCACTTTATTTCAAATCTCCATGACAAAACCCTAAGGCGACCAGGAAGAAAGGAGTAGAGGGGCAGACACAAAGAGCAACCTTTCCCCTTGGTGCCATCGCAACCAGCTGCTTAGTTCCTTCATCTCAAGGACTATCATCTGGGCTTCTCTGGTTTGTCTGATTCTTGTTTCGGGGACCGTTTCTCGTCACAAGGCTGTCAACAGTGGGGGTGGGTGGTGTGTGTGTGTGTGGGGTGGGGGGACGTCCCTTTCTTCCTACTTCCACATGACGACCCAGGTGGAACAACTCCGACGGCCCTCGCCCACTGCATTGAGTGTGCAGCAACAATATCGACGGTAATGCCGGTGAACAATGCGTATTCCTGGAATCCACTCCGTTGGCTACTGACTGTGTGTGCTGGTGGTCTGGAACCTAGACCTGGAAGCTTTCTGGATGATTGCAAATGACACCAAAGTCTGAGGACGATGGAAGATCTTCACATTTCTGCAAGAGCCGCACACCTCCAGAAGGAACCACAAGACTTGCCTGAAATGGTCAAGGTATAAGTATTGGACTCAACGTTGGAAGGCCTCCACCTTTGCTATGGAAGTCAAACGATCTTTCTTTGAAATG
>NW_011386428.1:0-712 GCF_000754665.1 Bison bison bison
AATACTTATACCTTTACCATTTCAGGCAAGTCTTTTGGTTCCTTCTGGAGGTGTGCAGCTCTTCCAGAAATGTGAAGATCTTCCATAGTCCTCATGGAGTGGATTCCAGCAATATGCATTGTTAACCAGCATCATTGGTGATTCTGTTGCTACAGACTCAATGCAGTGGGCAGGGCCTGGACTGCCCATGGGTCTGATGTGGAATGGAAAAAGGGGCTTACCCCCTCACTGTTTCTAGCCCTGTGACTAGAAACGGTCCCCAAACAAAAATCAGACAAACAAGATTATCCCCAGATCGTAGTCCATGAGATGAAGGAGCTAAGCAGCTGGTTGAGATGGAGCCCAAGGGGAAAGGTTGCTCTTTTTTCTCCACCTCTACTCCTTTCTTCCTTGATGCCTTAGTGATTCATCGTGGAGATTTGAATAAAGTTCACAAGAGTCATATTTGTTGAATAAAGATTTTGCATTGAACCAACTCTAAAAAATGAAGAAAGTTTCACCTGCCACATGTTTCTTTTAAAAAGTCAATTGCTTTTCAACTCTGGGGTTTCTCCATTGCCTTGTTCAAGTAGCCTTAATCATAAAAATAAAATAAAACTAAATAAAGATTCAAATATACCAACAAAGGAAAGCTTCCGTTTCTTAAATCATCTTTCCACTTAGTAGAACACTAGCTTGTTTCTTTGTATTTTGACTAGGCAATTAGTTGTAT
>NW_011386429.1:0-644 GCF_000754665.1 Bison bison bison
AATTTTAGTATGTTAGATGTAAAATGATTGCCTAAAATAATTAAAGCATGAACTACTAGTTGTTCCCTGTCGAGTAGAGAAGGAAAGACATTTGACTTACTTTCCACCCCAGTAGAGTTTGGTTGTTATGACCAGGCTGGACCTCCTATATGTTGAACAAACACAGAAAGAAATATTTTAAAAATTGCTGGTTATACCATTGAGTCATATTATTATTATAGCAGTAGACATAATTTACTGTGCCTCACATTTTAAAACTGGTGAAAGGATAAATTTGTTCATTCATGTCATTGAAAGGTAAGGGCAAAGGGAAGCTGATGACTGGGGACTTGAAGTCAGATCCTAGAGAAAGAGGTCTGAAGGGAAGGAAGCTTTATCTGGAGGTGGCAAAGCAAAGGTGAGTGGTAGGCATGGAGAGTCAGGATGGAAAGTGAGAGTAAGTAAAAAAGCCTAAAGGATGGACTGCTTTCAGAGCTCAAATAGACAGCCACTAATACTCAGCCCTGGGATTTCTTTGGAAGGAATGATGCTAAAGCTGAAACTCCAGTACTTTGGCCACCTCATGCGAAGAGTTGACTCATTGGAAAAGACTCTGATGCTGGGATGGATTGGGGGGCAGGAGGAGAAGGGGACGAAAGAGGATG
>NW_011386430.1:0-562 GCF_000754665.1 Bison bison bison
AAGAGACACTGATGTATAGAACAGTCTTACACTACTGTAAGTTTGTACAGATCATATTCCTAAGATGTGTCTTTGTTTAAGAAAGTCTTGATTACATAAATCATATTTAGAAAAAATATTTAGTTAACAGTTTATATCTGAACACTGTTATATGTTATGAAAAATGCTTAATTACAAAGGCTGATGTATGTTTTATTTCTGTTTTTCTAAATGACCTACAGTACTTGGTAGGTGTACTAAAATTGTTTGGGGAGTGGGGTTTAGAGACTTCTAATAGATGTATAGTTAATTTGGTAATTCTCTCGCATGAGGTATAAGCTTCCATATGCTGGTTATTTAATAGATTTGCTACATAAGTAAACATGGTTCACCTAGATAGCTTGATATGTATGGGCATTACTCCTAGTAGTATTTGTTTGTTGTCTTTTGTTGCTTTGCTCCTTCCGTGCAGGCTGAGACCTAATCTCCTGCAAGTACAGTAAAATAATTTACCTATTTTTGCAGACCCTATTCATAGGATAAAAAAAATTAAGATTGCCTTTTACTTTTGTAAACAATTTAT
>NW_011386431.1:0-577 GCF_000754665.1 Bison bison bison
CCAAAGCCTCCCGCAGGGAGAGCTCTTTCCGAGGGAAAGGAAGCGCCCCAGGCTGCATTCCCAAGCTGGTGCTTCCCCGCCCAGACTGAGCGCCGCACGGAGGGAACCAGGGTCCCGGTGCCCCTGGCTTGGGGAGGCGGCTCCACAGCCAGAGTGGTGCTCCGTTTGTGCCCAGAAAGCGCCTGCCAGACCGGGCCTTCCCTGGAGCTGTCCTCCCGCCTAGAGGCAGGTGGATGTGCTGTGCGGGCTTCCCCTGTGCGTTTGGGCTCCCTAGCACAGCCGCAGCGCAGGGGAACCAGCCCATGATCAGTGAGCTCCGGGCAGTCTTTGGCCCAGGTTTGGAGTCCCAATGCCCGGAACGCGGGAGAGAAGAGGCTGGCTGCCGGCGGGTGCTTGCAAGCCTGTTATGGGAAGGACCGAGTGAGCTTCCACACCGGCGGAGCTCCAGCTCTGCGCCCAGGCGCGATAGCACAGAGCCCCGGCCGAGAGGCTGCTCTGGCCTGGGCGAGCCTCCCCAAGCCCTGCCCAGCTTCTAGCGTTCGCGCCCGGGAAGGAGCAGGCTGCGGGAGTGTGGGAG
>NW_011386432.1:0-512 GCF_000754665.1 Bison bison bison
CAGCTCCAGGATTATTGCCTGCTTGAGCTGCGTGATTCGTGCCTAGTCTCAGCTCCTTGATTACTGTCTAGCTGAGCTGCGTGATTCCTGCCTGCTCAGCTCCAGGAGTATTGTCTGCTGGGCTGCAAGATTCGTGTCTGCTCAGTCACGGGTGTCAAGCCTGCTGAGTCACGTGTTTAGAGTCTGCTTAGCCACTTAATGGCAGTTCTGCTCAGCTCCTTGATTTTTCGCCAGGTCGAACTGCGAGATTCGTGCCTGCTCAGCTCCTTGATCTTTGCCTGCTGTAGCTGTGTCGATTCCTGCCTGCTCAGCTCCATGAGTATTGCCTGCTGAGCTGCATGATTGGTGTCTGCTGAGCTGCACCATTTGTGTCTGCTGAGCTGCACCTTTGGTGTCTGCTGAGCTTCCCAAATTGTGTCAGCTCAGTCACGGGTGTAGAGCCTGCTGCGTCACGTGTTTAGAGTCTGCTTAACCACTTCTTTACAGTTTGCTCAGCTCCTTGACGATTTCCT
>NW_011386433.1:0-545 GCF_000754665.1 Bison bison bison
TAAAGCTCAACATTCAGAAAACGAAGATCATGGCATCCGGTCCCACCACTTCATGGGAAATAGATGGAGGAACAGTGGAAATAATGTCAGACTTTATTTTTCTGGGCTCCAAAATCACTACATATGGTGACTGCAGCCATGAAATTAAAAGACACTTACTCCTTGGAAGGAAAGTTATGACCAACCTAGATAGCATATTCAAAAGCAGAGACGTTACTTTGCCAACAAAGGTTCATCTAGTCAAGGCTATGGTTTTTCCGTGGTCATTTATGGATGTGAGAGTTGGACTGTGAAGAGGCTGAGCGCCGAGAATTGATGCTTTTGAACTGTGGTGTTGGAGAAGACTCTTGAGAGTCCCTTGGACTGCAAAGAGATCCAACCGGTCCATTCTGAAGGAGATCAGCCCTGGGTGTTCTTTGGAAGGAATGATGCTAAAGCTGAAACTCCAGTACTTTGGCCACCTCATGCGAAGAGTTGACTCATTGGAAAAGACTCTGATGCTGGGAGGGATTGGGGGCAGGAGGAGAAGGGGACGACAGAGGATG
>NW_011386434.1:0-692 GCF_000754665.1 Bison bison bison
GGAGTTGGGGGGGTGGGCCTCTCGGGACTCCACGGGGTTTGGTGCATTGGAAGAGGGCCTCATCTCCAGTTGAGGCAGGAACCTCAGGGTTCCTCTGATTTCAGACTCCGATCGCAGGGTCCCTGCAGACTGGGGACAGGAGAGTCAGGCCTCGTCTTGGGTTGAGACATGGAACTCCGCTTGCCTCTCGAGGTGTCCCCGGGGAGAGAGGCCACTTGTCGAGCTGTATATGGAACCTGGGGGTCTTTTCCGATCGATGCACGGGCGAGTCACTGCCCCTTCGTGTTGACTTCATTCACTGGGTGCAGTTCGGAGAGGTGTCCCGGCATCGGCTTCTTATCAAGAGGGGACCAGGAAATCGGGGTGCTTCCCAATGTGGAAGCACCCACGAGGCCACGTCTGGAATGTCGTCGTGAGACCGGCCTCATCCTGAGGTGCGACCGGAAGGTCGGGAACCCCTTCCAGACAAAGCAGGGGAGTCGACCGTCCTGTCGAGATCAGGAGGGTAGAAGGGGGTCAGAGGAAGTGGTGCCGGAAAACCTCGGTGTTCCTCTCCAGGGAGACCGGGGTGCCGGGGAACTTTGTGGGGGCGCATCAAGGGTGCCAAGTACCGTTTCGACCTCCAATTCCTAACGTGGGACTTCTCCTGAGACGCTGTAGCGGGAAAGGGCTTCATCTTGCGATGACGGGGG
>NW_011386435.1:0-980 GCF_000754665.1 Bison bison bison
GGAGCCAGCATGACCTTGGCAAGGTGCCCTCTGGCCTCCTCCCACCTGCGTTTGATGCCAATTTCAAAACTGGGCTGGAGGCCTGAAGTTCCTAATCTCTCTAGCTTGCTTTTGGTAATGTTCTGGATGTGTTCCCATCACCCTCATCATTTCTTATTCATCTGGAGCCTCAGACCCTCTAAGATCACCTCAGACACAGGCCTTAACTGATCCACTACAGATACCAGGGTCCCAACTAGGGGCCAGCTAAGTGTATATTGCCTCCGCCTAACCTCCCATGCCAAGGAAAGGTAGGGGGTGCATAAGTAGTCAATTCCAGGACCCAGGATGGGCAGTCTCTGGACAGAAGAGAGAAGAAGCCTAGAGCCTAGGTGTTTAAAAGGCTGTAGTGAACCTCCCACCTCTCAAGATATAGGTTAGAAATTAAAATAACAGAAACTATAAAAATAAATGTGTGGAAGTCCAACGTAATTCTATATTCCCCATGAGGTTTATATTCATGTTTAATGTGGAATATCAGATATGAGATTCTTTCTGCAAAAAAACTGGGAGTGCCCCTGCTTTGCTGGTGCCAGGAGCCAGAAGCACAATGTGCTGGGGGAGCAGAGAGCAAAGGGCAAGTGTGTCCCAAGGGCAGTTGAGTTGATGTTCTAGGAAAGGTGGTGTTGGGCTAGGCTTTGAAGCTTGAGAGGTGGGTTTTGCTGCACAGAAGGGAAGGAAAAGGCACGGAGAGACGCAGGGGCCCAGGTACTCAAGATGCAGTCCCTGAGACCCGATACTGTGTTGGACAGAGCAGTAGTCAAGGGAGACCTCCCTTAGGCAGTGATGGACAGAGTGGACTTTGACGGTGTGTAGAGTGTGCCTGAGCTGGGCGTTCAAAGCAGAGGGACCCGAGGGTGGGAGAGAGCCTTGATCGCCAGGTCAGGGGGCTGAGCTTCAACCTTCAGACAGTGAGGAGTAAAGCTGTGGCAGTTGCACAA
>NW_011386436.1:0-659 GCF_000754665.1 Bison bison bison
TAGAGAGATACCAAGGGAACATTTCATGCAAAGATGGGCTCAATAAAGGACAGAAATGGTATGGACCTAACAGAAGCAGAAGATATTCAGAAGAGGTGGCAAGAATACACAGAAGAACTGTACAAAAAAGATATTCACGACCCAGATAATCATGATGGTGTGCACACTCATCTAGAGACAGACATCCTGGAATGTGAAGTCAAGTGGGCCTTAGAAAGCATCACTACGAACAAAGCTAGTGGAGGTGATGGAATTCCAGTTGAGCTGTTTCAAATCCTGAAAGATGATGCTATGAAAGTGCAGCACTCAATATACCAGCATATTTGGAAAACTCAGCAGTGGCCACAGGACTGGAAAAGGTCAGTTTTCATTCCAATCCCAAAGAAAGGCAATGCCAAAGAATGCTCAAACTACTGCACAATTGCACTCATCTCACACGCTAGTAAAGTAATGCTCAAAAATTCTCCAAACCAGGCTTCAGCATGAACTTCCTCATGTTCAAGCTGGTTTTAGAAAAGGCAGAGGAACCAGAGATCAAATTGCCAACATCCGCTGGATCATCAAAAAAAGCAAGAGAGTTCCAAGAAAAACATCTATTCTGGTTTATGACTATGCCAAAGCCTTTGACTGTGTGGATCAACAATAAACTGTAGGAAAAA
>NW_011386437.1:0-723 GCF_000754665.1 Bison bison bison
ATGAATGAGTACACAGTTTTACCTGTATACACTAGCAGATAATAATCTGAAAAGGAATTTTTTAAAAAATTCCCTTTCTATACTGTCAACATGAATCAAATGCTTTGCCACGGATGTCACGAGGATGCAAGACTGGCACACTGGAAATTCTACACCGTGGCTGAAAAAGATCCTGAATACATGGACAGGTATTCCATAGCGATGGAAAGACTTAAGATGGCAATACCATGGAATGCATCTTCAATCTGAAATGAAGATTCGATATGACTTGATCGCTCAGAGCTTTTGTGTCATCAAGTGTTATGGAAGGATAAAAGAGATCGAGAAAGCTGCTGACATAGACTTGGGGCGGGTGGGGGGCAGTAAGAGTACCCCCTGCGGGTCTTTAGCCCGATGTGATGCAGCCACTAGCAGTCTGCTAAGGAACAAAGGCAGTGTCTCAGAGCATGACACCAGACCCCCTCACCCACGACATGCATTGAGATAACATGGGCAGCAGGTGAGTCATCCCGGGCTAAAAAATGATTGACATGAATCTTGAAGAATGGCAGATTTCCAGGCAAATATGTCATGTCCTTAACATAGATGAGGAGAACAAGGTAGGAGGAAAACTTACTGTTTGGTTCAGGTCACTTCTGAGCCTTTTGGGGGAACCGACCTGAAGCCAGAGTCTAACCGAAATACACAGGCTTTGAACATCACTGAAGACCAACATTTCCTAAG
>NW_011386438.1:0-748 GCF_000754665.1 Bison bison bison
ACAGGATGCAGAGATGAATGGATCAAGGAATGGAATTCGGGTTCATGTTGGAATATGACTCCGGCATTGAAACAAAGAAATAATGTCATTGTCAGAGGTACAGAAAAGTGTGGTGATAATCAGACTCAGTGAAGAAGGGCAGATGAGAGCTGTGTCACAGCATTTACCTTTCAAACGGGACAGATAATATTGCTGCCAGTGAGTACACAGACTGAGGTAAAATGGGTTCCCATCAGTGCTGGGAACACCCTGATGCTTAGCAAAGGGGATGGGTGAGAGGAAGGCTTACACTGGTAGGCTGAAATTCACAGATTCCCAATAATACCTGTCACATACATAATCTTCAGGGACTAACTTAGCAAGAGTGATGTACTATACAATTTCTGAGAGCAGGTCAGAGGAAATAACCACTGCGAGTGCCTCTGTGTACTGGTGTAAGGGAGCAAGACTTGATACAGCCACAACAAAAGCAAATCAAACAAGAAATATGAACAACAAATTTGCTGTTCAAGAAACAACAAACTCAAACAAGAAATACGAACGACAATAAAACCTAGAATGAAATAGACACAAGCTTTAGGGTGGGAGGCCAAGCTTCCTCTAGCTCATTCGACTCTCATTTACAAGCAGAAATTGCTCATAGCTCTAAAGATGCAGTTATCATACTAACAAGAAGAGAGACCCCAGAAATGCTGCCGTCTGGTGGCCCATTTCTGGAGCAGCAACCACAAACCTTAAGCTGATAGAC
>NW_011386439.1:0-527 GCF_000754665.1 Bison bison bison
CATCCACCGCTATAGCCTCTCCCATAGGTCATCCCACAGCCTCATGATGAGGATCCAGAACATTTTTAATCATATTTATAGGATAAGTGTTCAGTTGTTTTTTTTCACCTTCACCCAAGTATCTAAATTAACAGTAGCTTCTTTAACAGTTTCAAGATTACTTGTATAAAGAGTTGCCATTCTTAGTTTCAGTGTTATCCATGTCAGAAAATTAAGTATAGTAAAAGATTTTGCTTTAAGCTATCAAAAGATCAGGCTTTTCTTTGGCCTTTTTAACTTCAGAAACCATTTTTTTCTAACTCTAACTCTTTAACACTTTCAACACTTCCCACTCCTCTCGCCCTGTCTATCCTACAGGGGGGTCCGCGGCACCCTCGAGTGGGGTCCTAGCCGTCCCGAACATTGGAAGAACAATAGGGCTGATGGCCCAGATTGTTCCGGGGGGAGGAACAGTAGGCTGATGGCCCAAACTGTTCCGAGGGAGGAGCAGTAGGGCTGGTGACCCAAACTGCTCCGTGGGGGAACAA
>NW_011386440.1:0-689 GCF_000754665.1 Bison bison bison
ATCTGAGGGTTCTTGTTAGAGCTCAGGAGAGGGTGCCCAGTTTATCCAGCTGCTGTTAAACGAGCTCAGCTGTATTTTGCACTGTCACTTTGTTGTCACCAAGCTCCCGTGGGACTGCACGGGATCAGTATTCTTTACAGAATCCCACTAAAAAGGCACAGGTTAGTTGGTTAAAACAACACACTCATTGTTTATAAAAATACATGCCATGCATGTCTCCTAAAACCTCCCCTGGCTTAACCACACACCCAGATGTGTCAGTGAGACCTGTCTGGACCCTGAGGGGTTAATCTGTTCCCCACACTGTTGCCACCACTGTCTTTCCTGTCCTCACACCCAGGACCAGCAGAAACGCTGGGAGTCCAGGAGAGATCATCTCTCTTTTTTTTTTTTAATTGTTATTTTTAGTTGAAAGATAATTGCTTTACAGAATTTCTTTTCTATCCAACCTCAACATGAATCAGCCATAGGTACCCATATATCTCCTCCCTTTTGAACCTCCCACCCCACTAGGGTGATACAAGATCATCTCTTAGTGAAGACCTGGGGGTGCCTTATGGAAACCACTGTGAGCGAATGACACTCGAACTGCGTGTAAGTACTTCAGTGAGTAGCCCCGAGTCTGTATGTTACCGAGAAATACGATCCAGGCACATGGTGTTCGCGTGGAGGGGTTAGGTACCTTTTCT
>NW_011386441.1:0-555 GCF_000754665.1 Bison bison bison
AAACACGCAAAAGAATCAATGAGGGTTTGGATTGAAAAAGACAGAAGTTTAGAATTCCAGGAGCAGATTTTAGGAAGTCTAAATTGTATCACTGACCTAGAACACGGATTTCAAGATCTTTCAGTCACCAACACTCTTATGAAGAGCATTTTCAGACACTCAAAGTGAATTTTAATTTGAAGTGAGCAATCACATTATTCACCAAGATTATACAGTTTACAATCTTCTACTCAGTGTGTCCCCATCTATCCTGTTCATATCAGTCCATATTATTCGTTGATGGATTTCCAAATCATTTAAGAAATAAAACCAAGACACTACCCTGGTGGTCTAGTGTTTTAGATTCTCACTGCAGGGTTCATGAGTTCAATTCCTGGTTGGAAAAGAATGGTTCGCATCCTGCGGTGTCATGGTCACAAATAACAATGAAAACCCTAGTTGTTTCAGATTACTCACAACATGAATTAGAACAGCTGAATATGTATCTTTAATAGTGAAACTGTTACCAGAATTTTTTTAACCATATTTTACAGATTTTTAAAAATATCATAATAT
>NW_011386442.1:0-850 GCF_000754665.1 Bison bison bison
CATTTGGTATTTTTTTACTTTGGGGGATGCTTGGACTCAGCTATGGCCGTCAAAGGCCCTGACCCGGAGCATCTATTGTAGCTGGACTTAACTGCACCTTGAGCACCAGCATAATGGTAGGCATGCACATATAGTCAATGGTTACAGGACATAAACTGTATTATATATCCCCCCCTCCATAAAAATTCCCCTTAAATATTTACCACTGCTTTTAACAGATTTTTCCCTAGTTACCTATTTAAATTTTCCACACTTTCAATACTCAAATTAGCACTCCATATAAAGTCAATATATAAACGCAGGCCCCCCCCCCCGTTGATGTAGCTTAACCCAAACGACAAGGACACTAGAAAATAGCCTAGATGAGTCTCCCAACTCCATAAACACATAGGTTTGGTCCCAGCCTTCCTGTTGACTCTTAATAAACTTACACATGCAAGCATCTTACACCCCAGTGAGAATGCCCTCTAGGTTGTTAAACTAAGAGGAGCTGGCATCAAGCACACACCCCGTAGCTCACGACGCCTTGCTTAACCACACCCCCACGGGAAACAGCAGTGACAAAAATTAAGCCATAAACGAAAGTTTGACTAAGTTATATTAATCAGGGTTGGTAAATCTCGTGCCAGCCACCGCGGTCATACGATTAACCCAAGCCAACAGGAATACGGCGTAAAACGTGTTAAAGCACCACATCAAATAGGGTTAAATTTTAATTAAGCTGTAAAAAGCCATGATTAAAATAAAAATAAATGACGAAAGTAACCCTACAACAGCCGATGCACTATAGCTAAGACCCAAACTGGGATTAGATACCCCACTATGCTTAGCCCTAAACACAGATAATTAC
>NW_011386443.1:0-544 GCF_000754665.1 Bison bison bison
TCAAGTGATCTGTGCATATAGCCACTTGATCAGTGAATGGTCAGTCACGTGATCTGTGCATGACCAGGCAGGAGATCAGTGAATGTCAGTCACGTGATCAGTGCATGATCAGCACGTGATCAGGGCCTGTTGAGCTGCGTGATTACTGTCTGCTCATCTGCTTGACAATTGCCAGCTGAGCTTCACGATTCCTGCCTGTCATCTGCTTGACAATTGCCAGCTGTGCTGCGTAATTCCTGCCTGCTCATCTACTTGATTAGTGCCAGCTGAGCAGCATGATTCCTCCCAGCTGAGTTCCATGATTACTGCCTGCTGACTGATTCCTGCCTACTCAGCTCTTTGTTCATTGCCTCCAGAGGCACATGATCAGTGTATGATAGCAAACATGATCAGCGCATGATCAGTCACATGATCAGCACCATTAAGTCACTTGATCACTACATGATAGTCATGTGATCAGTCCATGCTCAGTCACGGTATCAGTGCATGATCAGCCACGTGATCAAATGCATGATAAAACCAGGTGATCAGTGCATGATCAAAT
>NW_011386444.1:0-698 GCF_000754665.1 Bison bison bison
CACTATTATTGTGTTATTGTTAATTTCTCCTTTCATACTTGTTAGCATTTGTCTTACGTACTGTGGTGCTCCCGTGTTGGGTGCATATATATTTATAATTGTTATATCTTCTTCTTGGATTGATCCTTTGATCATTATGTAGTGACCTTCTTTGTCTCTTTTCACAGCCTTTGTTTTAAAGTCTATTTTATCTGATATGAGTATTGCTACTCCTGCTTTCTTTTGGTCCCTATTTGCATGGAAAATCTTTTTCCTAGCCCTTCACTTTCAGTCTGTATGTGTCCCCTGTTTTGTAGGTGGGGTCTCTTGTAGACAACATATGTAGGGGTCTTGTTTTTGTATCCATTCAGCCTAGTCTTTGTCTTTTGGTTGGGGGCGATTCAACCCATTTACGTTTAAGGTAATTACTAATAAGTATGATCCCGTTGCCATTTACTTTATTGTTTGGGGGTTCAAGTTTATACACCATTTTTTGTGTTTCCTGTCTTGAGAATATCCTTTAGTATTTGTTGGAGAGCTGGTTTGGTGGTGCAGAATTCTCTCAGCTTTTGCTTGTCTGAAAAGCTTTTGATTTCTCCTTCATACTTGAATGAGATCCTTGCTGGGTACAATAATCTGGGCTGTAGGTTATTTTCTTTCATCATTTTAAGTATGTCTTGCCATTCCCTCCTGGCTTGAAGAGTTTCTATTGAAAGATC
>NW_011386446.1:0-595 GCF_000754665.1 Bison bison bison
ATTGATTACCATCTGGTTTCACTGCTGTGACATAATGTCAACTGCTTCTTCATCCATTCCTGTGTCAAACAAACCCAGTAGTTTTTTCCCCATCTAGTGTTAGTGTTCAATACTATGAAATGATTTCTGGAGTCTCTGTGTCCATCCCACCTCAAACATAGTCAGTATTATCAATCAATGCTTCAGTGATGTCACATGCTTCAAGTGCTTTCTTCATTCACTCCATATCAAGTACTTTCATTCATTTATAAGCACCCAATGTTTCAGTTGTGTGACATGCTTCAACTATTTCTCTAAACCACTTGAGCTGAAACATACCCAATATCTTATGACCATCCAATGTTTCAGTGCTGTGACATGCTTCAAGTGCTTCTTCTACTCCATGTTAAACACAAGCAATAGTTTATCACCATCAATTGTTTCAGTTCTGTAACATTCTTTAAGTCTTTTTTCTATGTACTCTGCTTCAAATACACTGGGCAGTTGTTCACCATCAAGTATTTAGTTCTATGATATGTTTCAACGTTTTCTGTACCTACCAATTCATACACACTCATAAATTTATCACCATCCTGTGTTTTAGGGCTGTCATATG
>NW_011386447.1:0-890 GCF_000754665.1 Bison bison bison
AGGCAGGAACCTCAGCGTTCCTCTGATTTCAGACTCCGATCGCAGGGTCCCTGCAGACTGGGGTCAGGAGAGTCAGGCCTCGTCTTGGGTTGAGGAATGGAACTCCGCTTGCCTCTCGAGGTGTCCCCGGGGAGAGAGGCCACTTGTCGAGCTGTATTTGGGACCTGGGGGTTTTTTTCCAGACGATGCACGGGCGAGTCACTGCCCCTTCGTGTTGACTTCATTCACAGGGTGGAGTTCAGAGAGGTGTCCGGGCATCGGGTTCTTATCAAGACGGGACCGGGATATCGGGGTGCTTTGCAATGTGGAAGCACCCACGAGGCCACATCTGGAATGTCGTCGTGAGACCGGCCTCATCCTGAGGTGCGACCGGAAGGTCGGGAACCCCTTCCAGACAAAGCAGGGGAGTCGACCCTCCTGTGGAGATCAGGAGGGTAGAAGGGGCTCAGAGGAAGTGGTGCCGGAAAACATCGGTGTTCCTCTCCAGGGAGACCGGGATGCCGGGGAACTTTGTGGGGGCGCATCAAGGGTGCCAAGTACCGTTTCGACCTCCAATTCCTAACGTGGGACTTGTCCTGAGACGCTGTAGCGGGAAAGGGCTTCATCTTGCGATGACGGGGGAACCACGTGGTTTTTCTCGAGTTGCGGCGGGATTCTCGAGTTACGACGGGGAATTCGGGATGCCTCTTGTGTTGGCCCAGGGAAGTCCAATCTTCCATTCGAGTTGCGAAGGAAAGCTGGGGATTGCTCTCGAGTGACCGCAGGGACAATAGACCTCATCTAGGCTTGTGTCCAGAAGCCAGTGTTCCTCTCCAGGGGCGACCGGGATCTCGGGGCTGCATTCCAGACGCACCCGGGGAGACAGGCATTCATCTCGAGTGGAAGCAAAG
>NW_011386447.1:4095-4620 GCF_000754665.1 Bison bison bison
GTCGAGGTGTCCCCGGGGAGAGAGGCCACTTGTCGAGCGGTATTTGGAACCTGGGGGTCTTTTCCGGACGATGCACGGGCGAGTCACTGCCCCTTCGTGTTGACTTCATTCACAGGGTGGAGTTCGGAGAGGTGTCCGGGCATCGGGTTCTTACCAAGAGGGGACCGGGAAATCGGGGTGCTTCGCAATGTGGAAGCACCCACGAGGCCACGTCTGGAATGTCGTCGTGAGACCGGCCTCATCCTGAGGTGCGACCTGAAGGTCGGGAACCCCTTCCAGACAAAGCAGGGGAGTCGACCCTCCTGTGGAGGTCAGGAGGGTAGAAGGGGCTCAGAGGAAGTGGTGCCGGAAATGCTCGGGGTTCCTCTCCAGGGAGACCGGGATGCCGGGGAACTTTGTGGGGGCGCATCAAGGGTGCCAAGTACCGTTTCGACCTCCAATTCCTAACGTGGGACTTCTCCTGAGACGCTGTAGCGGGAAAGGGCTTCATCTTGCGATGACGGGGGAACCACGTGGTTTTTCTCG
>NW_011386448.1:0-847 GCF_000754665.1 Bison bison bison
AAACACTTACCACAGGAGGTCCGGGTAAGGAACAAGGAACTAACAAGCTCCCACCAACCAGGGTTCTGCAGAGGTCAACAAGAGGTCAGCAAGAGATGGGAGACTGCAGTCCAGAGGTCCTAGCAACTTCCAGCGAGCAGCAAAGACCCAGCATAGTCAAAACGAATTCAATGTTACCAAAAACAAATAAATAAACGGACAGAAGTTCTTTGAACACATGACTGAGATTAGGGGGGAGGGCAGTACATGGATGTGCCAGGATACTCTTAAAGTACGAGACAGCAAAGAAAGGAAAGACAACTCTCAACCTGTCCAAAGTGACCAAAATGAATGATTACACAGTTTTACCTGTATACACTAGCAGATAATAATCTGAACAGGAATTTTAAAAAAATTCCCTTTCAATACTGTCAACATGAATCAAATGCTTTGCCACGGATGTCACGAGGATGCAAGACTGGCACACTGGAAATTCTACACCGTGGCTGAAAAAGATCCTGAATACATGGACAGATATTCCATAGCGATGGAAAGACTTAAGATGGCAATACCATGGAATGCATCTTCAATCTGAAATGAGATTCGATATGACTTGATCCTCAGAGCTTTGTGTCATCAAGTGTTATGGAAGGATAAAAGAGATCGAGAAAGCTGCTGACATAGACTTGGGCGGGTGGGGGGGCGAGTAAGAGTACCCCCTGCGGGTCTTTAGCCCGATGTGATGCAGCCACTAGCAGTCTGCTAAGGAAACAAAGGCAGTGTCTCAGAGCATGACACCAGACCCCCTCACCCACGACATGCATTGAGATAACATGGGCAGCAGGTGAGTCCTCCCGGGCTAAAAAAT
>NW_011386449.1:0-579 GCF_000754665.1 Bison bison bison
CAGAGTTCCTGCTTTCACTGAGACGACTCTAATGATACATCACAGGCAGATCCTTTGAGAACCTATAGAGGGGCCTCTTCCCTCACCACAAAACCTGGGTGTCAGGGAAGGCTCTCCAGAGGCACCATTTCGTTGAGGTCCATAGGTTGAACCTAGGTAAACCAGGGTTGAGATGCAGGAAGAATTTCAGCCGGGAAAATAGCATCTTGAAGGCTATGTGACCAGGGAAACTTAGGACATTCAGAACGAAAAATAGCCCTATGGGATGGAAGCCAAAGAGTGCAGAGGGCATTCCAGGCAAAAGACATCAGAGAAGAACGTGAGGAGCAAGCCTGAAGGGAAGTGGTCGTATCTTCAATATGCTGGGAAAATACGAGAGCCGTTGGAGCAGGGAGGTGACAGCATTGCATCTGCATTTCCAAAAGGTCATCTTGCTCCACATCACTAATGATTGGAGAGGCTCAACTCCAAACTCCAAGGAGGGACCACTTCACATGAGTCCGATTGGGCCTCACTGCGATGTCTGTCAATAACCAATGCTGGAGAAGATGGGGAGCAAAGGGAACTCTCCTCCACGGT
>NW_011386450.1:0-691 GCF_000754665.1 Bison bison bison
CCTGGCTCCTAGGTCCGAAGGGAAGGCGAGAGCTGAGCTGAGGCCCCAGTCAGGCACCGGTCACGTCTCCCACACTCCCGCAGCCTGCTCCTTCCCGGGCGCGAACGCTAGAAGCTGGGCAGGGCTTGGGGAGGCTCGCCGAGGCCAGAGCAGCCTCTCGGCCGGGGCTCTGTGCTATCGCGCCTGGGCGCAGAGCTGGAGCTCCGCCGGTGTGGAAGCTCACTCGGTCCTTCCCAGTAACAGGCTTGCAAGCACCCGCCGGCAGCCAGCCTCTTCTCTCCCGCGTTCCGGGCATTGGGCTCCAAACCTGGGACCAAAGTACTGCCCGGAGCTCACTGATCATGGGCTGGTTCCCCTGCGCTGCGGCTGTGCTAGGGGAGCCCCAAACGCACAGGGGAAGCCCGCACAGCACATCCACCTGCCTCTAGGCGGGAGGACAGCTCCAGGGAAGGCCCGGTCTGGCAGGCGCTTTCTGGGCACAAACGGAGCAACACTCTGGCTGTGGAGCCGCCTCCCCAAGCCAGGGGCACCGGGACCCTGATTCCCTCCGTGCGGCGCTTAGTCTGGGCGGGGAAGCACCAGCTTGGGAATGCAGCCTGGGGCGCTTCCTTTCCCTCGGAAAGAGGTCTCCCTGCGGGAGGCTTTGGCAGTGTGCACACCCCCAGCCCCTAAGCCCTCTGCAAGGACGCCT
>NW_011386451.1:0-635 GCF_000754665.1 Bison bison bison
ATACAAAAGTCACGTGGGAACAGCAGTCCTGACTTTTATTAAAGTCAGGTGCTTCACACAAATGTATACAGAGGTCTTAGGGGTGTTACATCATCTTCTGGCCAGGGGGCCTGCTGACAATTTACGACCCTCTCCTTGTGACAGCGGTCAGTCAATCAGGACACTTATTTCTCCAGGGCTGATTATTCTCAAAACAGATGCCAACCCAAGTAAAGTTACATTCCTACAGGGTGAGGGTGTAGTGGGTTTTAGTTAAGGAAAGAATTTACTTAGCCTAAGGTCTAACGTGATTAATATCAAAGGTTAATACTTATTTCTTCTATATATTCATTAATGTGTGTAAGGGCAGGGGATATGGAGACTTAGCAACAAACAATTGGCTCAACAAATGAAAAACCCTTCATCAACACAATTTCTAATTAGCCCACTCACTATACTTATAGTTTTCTAACTTCTCTAAAGAACCTGCTTTTAGAGGGTTTAAAGCATCTCGTGCCTCTCACGGTTGGGAGGCTGTGAGCAATCACATGTGGCCGGAGGAGCCTGTCAGGCAGGCTAGAGAACCTTCAGAGGAGTTTGTAGGTTAAAACACTCTTGTCACACCCAAGAGTTTTTATTGACTGGAGCTCTAGGTT
>NW_011386452.1:0-663 GCF_000754665.1 Bison bison bison
ATATTATCACCCTGCTTATTAACTTATATGCAGAGTACATCATGAGAAACGCTGGGCTGGAAGAAGCACAAGCTGGAATCAAGATTGCTGGGAGAAATATCAATCACCTCAAATATGCAGATGACACCACCCTTATGGCAGAAAGTGAAGTGGAACTAAAAAGCCTCTTGATGAAAGTGAAAGAGGAGAGTGAAAAAGTTGGCTTAAAGCTCAACATTCAGAAAACTAAGATCATGGCATCTGGTCCCATCACTTCATGGGAAATAGATGGGGAAACAGTGGAAACAGTGTCAGGCTTAATTTTGGGGGACTCCAAAATCACTGCAGATGGTGTTGCAGCCATGAAATTAAAAGATGCTTGCTCCTTGGAAGGAAAGTTATGACCAACCTAGATAGCATATTGAAAAGCAGAGACATTACTTTGCCAACAAAGGTCTGTCTAGTCAAGGCTATGGTTTTTCCAGTGGTCATGTATGGATGTTAAAGTTGGACTGTGAAGAAAGCTGAGCACCGAAGAATTGATGCTTTTGAATTGTGGTGTTGGAGAAGACTCTTGAGAGTTCCTTGGACTGCAAGGAGATCCAACCAGTCCATTCTGAAGGAGATCAGCCCTGGGTGTTCTTTGGAAGGAATGATGCTAAAGCTGAAACTCCAGTACTTTGG
>NW_011386453.1:0-628 GCF_000754665.1 Bison bison bison
GCAAAGAAGAGAAAGAAGAGTTGGGATTAATAATGTGTCTCAAATATCTTCATTAGTGCAAGATAACAAGAAGCATGTTAAAGCAAGTGTCAACGAAGATGATCATAACTCTGAATTTATTCCAGAAATTAGTAGAGAGAGCGCATTTTCAGCCTCCACAAGTTTACATGTGCCTTTCATACAAAAGCCTCATACCATCCAGATTGTCACTAATACAAATGCCCTATCTCCATGTGACTTACCTAACCACCCATCACCAATATCGGTTAGACAAACAGAACAGATTTTGGTAGATCAACCTGCTGTTTTAAAAAAGTTGAGCATTTTTAATTGGCATTCACATAGCAGCTACACTCAAGTAAATGGCCCCATTGAGGACTTTGCTACTACAACTACATCTACTTCTCAGAACCACATTGTATCCCCCATTACAGAGCACTTATTCTGGACTGATGGTGGAGCCTTCTAAATTTCCAGTCAGGCATAGCGATATGTCAGGCCATGACAATCCTTTTCCTAACCTGCAAGAGACAGGCAACTCGTGGTTCTCAATGCCAACAATCACTTATACATCTGCTTCCTCTCTTTCAAGTCAACTCATCAATAATCATCATTATATGGAAACCAT
>NW_011386454.1:0-1038 GCF_000754665.1 Bison bison bison
CTGATCTCACCGTCGTACCTCGTGAGAAAGCGCACACTGGGGCCGCCGCTGGAGAACAACCCCGAGACTCCCCCGTCATCGCGAGATGAGGGCCTTCGTCTACTGCATGGCCTAGAGACCAATCTCGTGACCTCTCTCCAAATGCCTCAGGAGGCTTGACACCCTTTAGTCCACCCAGTGAGCTCCAAGAGATACATGTCGCGACTCGAGAGCAGAGCGGAGTTCTTTGCTTCCACTCGAGATGAATGCCTGTCTCCCCGGGTGTGTCTGGAATGCAACCCCGAGAACCCTGTCGCCCCTGGAGAGGAACACTGGCTTCTGGACAGAAGCCTAGATAAGGTATCTTGGACCTGCAGTCACTCGAGAGCAATCCCCAGCTTTCCTTCGCAACTCGAATGGAAGATTGGACTTCCCTGGGCCAACACAAGAGGTAACCTGAATTCCCCGTACGTAACTCGTGAATCCCGCCGCAACTCGAGAAAACCACGTGGTTCACCCGTCATCGCAAGATGAAGCCATTTCCCGCTACAGTCGCCTCAGGAGAAGTCCCACGTTAGTTATTGGAGGTCGAACGGTACTTGGCACCATTGATGCGACCCACCAAAGTTCCCCGGCCATCCCGGTCTCCCTCGAGAGGAACACCGAGGTTTTCCGGCACCACTTCCTCAGAGCCACTTCTACCCTCCTGATCTGGACAGGAGGGTCGACTCCCCTGCTTTTGTCTAGAAGGGGGTTCCCGACCTCCGGTCGCACCTCAGGATGAGGCCGGTCTCACGACGACATTCCAGACGTGGCCTCGTGGGTGGTTCCACATTCCGAAGGACCCCGATTTCCCGATCCCCTCTTGATAAGAACCCGATGCCCGGATACCTCTTCGAACTCCACCCTGTGAATGAAGTCAAAACGAAGGGGCAGTGACTCGCCCGTGCATCGTCGGGAAAAGAACCCCAGGTTCCAAATACCGCTCGACAAGTGGCCTGTCTCCCCGGGAACACCTCGAAAGGCAAGCGGAGCTCCATGCCTCAACCCAAGACGAGG
>NW_011386455.1:0-633 GCF_000754665.1 Bison bison bison
TTTCGGGAACACTGTTTCCTTAGATGATCTGGAGGCCTCTGGGACCCAGTCAGTGCTCCAAGTGGACATTCCATCCAGACCGAGACACACGGACCTCTTCCTCGATGGCCTCCCCTCTCTATTTGGGGGAGCTCTCTCGGCCACGCTGATTCCACTTGGATGTGTCTTTCCCACGTCACACCCTTTGGCATTCAAAGATATCCTTCCATCGTTTTCTAAAGAGACCCGGTGTATGTATCTTTTGAGCGATGACGAGCATCAGACACGATCCCTCTCCGTGGCGTGGTTTCGGGCACGACACACCAATACGGGGACACATACATTCCACGTCCCTCTCGGCCATCGAGAGAGGCCGTGTACGGCACGTGATGCCACGGGACCGGTGAGGTCCTCGGGTTCAGCCCTCCCTCGACTTGGCTGTGGTCTTTGGTGTGTTCTGTTCCGTGTGTGCTTTTCTGACCCACGTGATCTCTCCGGATAGGGCACCCCATCCAAGCTCAAACCCATCGAGTCTGTGTGACTCCTAGTCACGCATCAGGTGGGGATATCGACGCCCTCCACGTGGATCCATAACAATCGCCGTTCTGGGTTCAGGAGGATCCTGTTGTGTGTTCTGGGCGCGCTACGTGCTGT
>NW_011386456.1:0-570 GCF_000754665.1 Bison bison bison
CCATAAATAAAGGAAAATTAAAAACAACAACAACAAAAAACCTGTATGCTTACTTACTTCTCTCCTTTCTTTTTTTTATTGAAAATGCATTCCTTATGCTATCAATCTGTTATGTTGTTCATAAAACACACAGACAAATAAAGCCTAAACCTAAACTGGAGAGAGAAAACTGAATAAAATAAACTGGAAATATCCCCTTCAAACTTAATTCCTGTGGCTTTCATGGAGCTGTAAAGGTTACCATATAATCTAGTGGATTTATGGAATAAGTTTGTTGTTGGGCAAAAGAGAAAAACCAGTGAGTACCATTTATTCATTTAGAAAATATTTATTAAATGCCTGATAGCATCAAGCAATGTACAACAAGGAGCATGGTAAAACCATGCCTGACCCTATAGTTTGGCTGATTGGAGTAGAGAGATAATTAGTGATCTTTGCAAATATCAGTGACCTTTGAAATATAGGCTTCTATTAGTTATGGTAAAAGAAAAGAATTAACAAGATCTTTTTAAAAGTTTGAAGACCTTGAATTTTATCCAGGGTGATATTAAAAATGTTTAACAACTGGCA
>NW_011386457.1:0-533 GCF_000754665.1 Bison bison bison
TTGCATGCTGATTGCGTGATTCGTGACCGCTCAGCCCCTTGATTCTTGCCTGCTGAGGCACATGATCCCTGCAGGATAGCTACCTGATCAGTACATGAGCAGTCACCTGATCAGCGCCTCTCATTCACCTGATCACTGCATGACAGCCACGGGATCAGGGCCTGCTGAGTTACGGGATTAGCATCTGCTGATCTGCTTGATAATCGTAAGCTGAGCCGCAGGATTAGCGCCTGCTCAGCTGCTTGATAACTTGCCAGCTGAGCTGCGTGTTCCTCCTGCTCATCTGCTCGATAACACCAGCTGAGCCGCGGGTTCATGCCTGCTCATCTGCTTGATAACCGCCAGTTGAGCCGCAGGATTCATGCCTGCTCAGCTGCTTGATAATCGCCAGCTGAACCGCAGGATATAAGCCTGCTCATCTGTTTGATAATCGCCAGCTGAGACGCAGGATTCATGTCTACTCATCTGCTTGTAACCGCCAGCTGAGCCGCAGGATTCATGCCTGCTCAGCTGCTTGATAATCGTCGGGTGGG
>NW_011386458.1:0-682 GCF_000754665.1 Bison bison bison
TGCCTCCCCAAGCCAGGGGCACCGGGACCCTGATTCCCTCCGTGCGGCGCTTAGTCTGGGCGGGGAAGCACCAGCTTGGGAATGCAGCCGGGGCGCTTCCTTTCCCTCGGAAAGAGCTCTCCCTGCGGGAGGCTTTGGCAGTTTGCACACCCTCAGCCCCTAAGCCCTCTGCAAGGAGTCCTGGCTCCTAGGTCCGAAGGGAAGGCGAGAGCTTCGCTGAGGCACCAGTCAGGCACCAGTCACGTCTCCCACCCTCGCGCAGCCTGCTTCTCCAGGGGCAGTAAGGACTCTTTTTCCGTGGAGGAGGCTCATTTGATTTCCCTCCTAATAACTGCCTTTCCCAGCCTGGGTAAAAGCGGTTCCTGGAGATCTTTCTCAGGGCCTGTTTCCCCAGAGCTGAGGTGGAGCTTGGAGACCCAAATCACATGGGAATGCAAAACCACATTGATAGTTCTATGTTCTGTACTAAAGCTCTAGTTAACTTTGGTCTGTCAGGAAAATTCTTGGTTCCTACGGAGACCACCTCTGTGTGATAAGTACATATTCAACATAAGGGCACAGGGAGCCTGATTTTCTCTGTGGGGTGTTGAAATGCGTGACCATGCACCTGCTTGGGAAACCATCCTCTTACTCTTCCCTTACCTCTGACACAGGTCTCATTGCTGTAGCCCTTGGCAGTTTG
>NW_011386459.1:0-713 GCF_000754665.1 Bison bison bison
TCTCGTCACAAGGCTGTCAACAGTGGGGGTGGGTGGTGTGTGTGTGGGTGGGGGGAGGGGGAGGCCGTTCTTTCCTACTTCCACATGAGACCCAGTCGGACAATCCACGGCCCTCGCCCCACTCGCATTGAGTTGTGCAGCAACAATATCAACGGTAATGCCGGTGAACAATGCGTATTCCTGGAATCCACTCCGTTGGCTACTGACTGTGTGTGCTGGTGGTCTGGAACCTAGACCTGGAAGCTTTTCTGGATGATTTGCAAATGACACCAAAGTCTGAGGACGATGGAAGATCTTCACATTTCTGCAAGAGCCACACACCTCCAGAAGGACCACAGACTTGCCTGAAATGGTCAAGGTATAAGTATTGGACTCAACGTTGGAAGGTCTCCACCTTTGCTATGGAAGTCAAACGATCTTTCTTTGAAATGAAAATGGAGCCTACTGAACGTTCACATTCTTCTAGAGCATTTGAAAAGCCCTAACTTGTAGAAATCTGCTGTACGAGTTCCTTGAAAGCAAGACCCTCTATGTATGGATATGTCTTCATGCCTTAGGTTGTGCCTCGAATATAGTGTACCCATCAACCCAGGAAAGGAAAGAATTGAATCGCCAAATATACAAAGAGATCAAAAGTGCCGAGCCAAGTGACCCCTTGAGGCTTCCAAGAGCTTTTCTGTCTTTCACACACTAAGTAAATACTGAGCACCTAC
>NW_011386460.1:0-536 GCF_000754665.1 Bison bison bison
GTGCATGATCAGCTTCGTGATCAGTGCATGATCAGCCACGTGATCAGTGCATGATCAGGTAGGTGATGAGTGCATGATCAGTCACGTGATAAGTGAATGAATAGCCTTGTGATCAGTGCATGCACAGCCACGTGATCAGTGTATGATCAGCCACATGATCAGTGCATGATCAGCTTCGTGATCAGTGCATGATCAGCCACGTGATCAGTGCATGATCAGGTAGTGATGAGTGCATGATCAGTCACGTGATAAGTGCATGATCAGGCGTGTGATCAGTGCATGATCAGTCGCATGATCAGTGTATGATCAGCCATGTGATCAGTGCATGATCAGTCAGGAGAACACTGCATGATCAGCCACGTGATCAGTGCATGTGCAGTCTCGTGATCAGTGCATGATCAGGCACGTGATCAGTGCATGATCCACAACGTGAGTAGTGCATGATCAGTCACGTAATCTGTGTATCATCACCCATGTGATCAGTCCATGATCACCCAGGTGATCAGTGCATGTTCAGCCAAGTGATCAGTGCATGC
>NW_011386461.1:0-958 GCF_000754665.1 Bison bison bison
AAAAATTAGAGAGTGAGATGAGCAATTACCACTGAGACTAGACACCTGACTTTGTGGAGAGGGCAGGCGAGAAAGGCTTCTCTGAAGGACTCATTGGAAATGAGCTTTTAAGTTAATTTGGAATTAATTAGAGAATTGGTGAGGCGTGGGAGGGAGAAAGAGGGATGGAGACAGGAGGAGAGACAGAGAGGGAGAATGAGAAAGGGAAAAAGAGAGAAGAGGAAGAAAAAAGTGTTTGGTGAGAGGGTGTTTCAAATTTCATGCCAAAAGGGATAGAACTCGAATCTATGATGTTCCAGAGACAGGAAAGAGTTTACTGAGTGGAGACACAAACAAGAGGTATAAGAAGGTGAAGTAAAGTCTGAAAAAGGTAGGTGGAGGCCAGAAGTAAAGGTCTTTGTAGTGTTTATGGCCTTGTTAAAGGGCTATCATCTTAAAACCAAACGAGCGTGGCAGGCGGGTTCTTTACCACTAGCACCACCCGGGAAACCCAAGCATGGAAGCAGCAAATAGTGGCCTCCAGAGACTGCTTACTGCTTTTTAAAGGGATGGCGCTACTGGACATGCTGGACTGCATTTAGAACCATAGAGGCTCATCGGGCAACACTTTCTGGCCTCTTATCAAGGGTCTGGCAGAATCTATTTAAGGCCAGAAATGCAGACAGACACATCTCTGCACTTTCCCCAATTCCCAGATTATCTCCATTCTCTGTCTTTCTCCTTTGGAGCACTCAGAGCCAGGAAAACTCCCCTTCTGCAATCTATTCACTGGTAATCAGTTTTGATCTGTTTCAGACTTTTTAGGCTATCCTCCTCCAGAGGTTCTGAGCCATCAGATCCAAAGAACCTGTATTTGTGGAAAGTGTTTCGTGTGACCTTCGTGTGACCAGGATCATGATTGTGTTTTAGGTATCCATTGAGAAAGAAGCATTTTTATCATCTTTCCCTTGGAGTGAAG
>NW_011386462.1:0-652 GCF_000754665.1 Bison bison bison
AAAACCCCAGTTCCTTGTGTACACATTGGTGTTGGTGTCAGTTCATGCTGGACATTTGGCCCTCCTGCAATAGTAAATAGAGGACTAAATCTATCCAAAGCAATCGATAGGGTCAGTGTAGTCCCTATAAAGCTACGAGCAGTATTTGTCAGAGCACTAGGACCAGTCATTTCACAATTGGTATGGAAATCCAAAACACCTGGAAGAGCCAAAGCAATCTTGACAAAGAAGAATGGAACTGCAGGAATCAGCCTGCCTAACTTCAAGCTATACTACAAAGCCACAGTCATCAATGCAGTATGCTACTGGCACAAAGACAGAAACATAAGTCAATGGAACAAAAGAGAAAGCCCAGAGATCCATATCCGCACCTACGGACACCTTATCTTTGACAAAGCAGACGAGGATGTACAATGCAGAAAAGACAATCTCTTCAGCAAGGGGCGCTGGGAAAACTGGGCAACCACGCATAAAAGAATGAAACTACAACACTTGCTAACACCGCACACAAAATATAAACTCAAAATGGATCGAAGATCTAAACATGAGACCGCAAACGATTACACTGCTGGAGGAAAATATAGGCAAAACACTCTACTGGTGTAAAGCACAGGAGGATCCTCTCTGGCGAACCTCCCAGAATAATGGGAAT
>NW_011386464.1:0-502 GCF_000754665.1 Bison bison bison
TTTTACCAGGATAGTTGCCAGGTCAAAAGGAAAGTATGTTTGAAAGTTGTTTAATAAATACCAAATTCTAAGGTGGTTCTTTTTGATGTTAAAGTGCTTTGAAAATTACATAAGGATATTTTTCCTTATTTTTGTTTATGAAAGGCATTTTGTGTTACTACATTTTGTGCCCATTAAAAGCCAACATGGTGTATTTTAGAGAGTGGATAGATTTTCAAATCACAGTATCCTGGGTTTGAATTTTGACTCTGCCTGCAGGAGCTATTTAGCCTACTTACGCTCAATATTCTGCATTATAACAAAATCATTCCCTCTCCCTCTACAGTTCAGCTGCTTCTACTGTATAATAACAGTATGCTAGTTACTCTTATGTTCACCAATATACAATATTTGTGGATTTTAATAATATATTCATACATAACAATAGAATATTGCCCAGATAAAAACTTCCAGATTATCTAAACATTTGGGGATGTGGTAAGTAGAGATATGGCTCACTTTA
>NW_011386465.1:0-780 GCF_000754665.1 Bison bison bison
TGGCTTTATTTTCTTACCAGCTCTCAACTGAACGAGGGCGAGAGAGAGTAGCAGTTATTAGAGAAGCATTAAATACACACTGGCACTAATCTCAGTCTTTACCATTGATGCAATCAAGTTAATCAAAGGAAGTTTATAAAGGAGTGGGTGTCTTATGATCTAATGCTATGTTACTTCATGCCAGTTTTTAAATTTTTATTTATTTTTATTTGGAGGATAATTGCTTTACCATATAGTGTTGCTTTCTGCCACGTATCAACATGAATCAGCCATAGGTATGCATATGTCTTCTCCCTCTTGAACTTCCCTCCCACCTCCCATCCCAGCCCTCCCTTCCAGGTTGTCACAGAACACTGGATTTGAACTCCCTGCATCATGCAGTAAATTTCCACTGGCTATCTAATTTTACATATGGTAATGTATATGTTTCAGTGCTACTCTCTCAATTCACCCTCCCCCACCACCATGTCCAAAAATGCCCATGAACATCTTATTTCCAACCACGGGTTATTTGGGAAACATGCCTTATGACATGGACCACAAGCAATGTGCATCATACCTTAGCTCAAATCCCCTCTCCTTAATTGCCTGATTTTTGATAAGTTACTTAGTTCCTCTAAACCTTGATTTCTTACTGAAGACAGGAATGATAGTATTTGCATTTCAAGATCACTTGAGAGCATATGATGTAAGATTCACAATGTGTCTAGTCTTGTGCCTGCTGCTGCTGCTGCTAAGTCACTTCAGTCGTGTCCGACTCCGTGCGACCACACAGATGGC
>NW_011386466.1:0-606 GCF_000754665.1 Bison bison bison
GTAGTATCCTATTATAGAAGGCCTGGTTGAAACTTCAGGCATCTACTGAGCCTTCTCTGGTACTGCCATATTAGCAGGTTTGTGTTTTGTTATTGCCAGACATAATAAACATCTAAGGTCCCATTAAATTTTTGCTAGGTGATTGGGAGAGTACCATAGTTTGTACAAAAGTTAGGATGGAGTAGCTTGGTTATTACTGAAATGCTTTCAACTTCTGAAACTCAGCCAGTTGTCTTGAGCTTTTTGGCATTTATTATTATTATTATGTTTATTTTTTACTTTACAATATTGTATTGGTTTTGCCATACATCAACATGTGTCTGCCAAGGGTGTACATGTGTTCCCCATCCTGAACCCTCCTTCTAGTTCCCTCCCCATACCATCCCAGTGGTCATCCCAGTGCACCAGCCCCAAGCTTCCTGTATCCTGCATCAAACCTGGACTGGCAATTCATTTCTTATATGATATTATACATGTTTCAATTTGAATCCATTCTAATGAGGTGGATGAAACTGGAGCCTATTATACAGAGTGAATTAAGCCAGAAAGAAGGACACCAACACAGTATGCTTCTAAGTCACTTCAGTCATGTCCGACTCTGTGTGA
>NW_011386467.1:0-969 GCF_000754665.1 Bison bison bison
CTGGAGAAGGGAAAGGATACCCACTCCAGTAATTCTGGCCTGGAGAATTCCATGGACTGTATAGTCCATGGGGTCGCAAAGAGTCAGACATGACTAAGTGACGTTCACTTCACAGTCTTGAGTCAGACGTACCAAAGTTCACTAGTTCATTCGTTTCCTAATTCACTTGACAATGGTAGCATGGCATAGTGGTTCAAAGTGTAGACACTGTAGCCAGAGAACTAGAATCAAATTCCATTCCACCAGAGCCAAGCTGTGAAGCCTTTGGCAAGTTCCTTAAGCTCTCTGGCTTCAGGTTACTCATGTCAGGCAGGCATGATAATGTGTCTATTTCATTAAGTTGCAAAGAGGATTTAATGAGCTGTAGATAAGATGACTAACACTGTGCCTGGCACACTGTGAACACTAGGTCAGTGTTACTTTTACTGTCATTTCCCCCATGCATCTGCATATTCCAACCCACCAAGAAGTGCTGAGTACTGGAGAGGGAATAAGATAGACACTGTGCCTCATTAGATCATGATAAATATTATGATAGAATGGATTAGGGGGATGTGAGAGAAAGAATGAGGCTGTGGAGTGATTTTATTCATTGAATGGTGAGGAAACACCTCTCTGGAAGAAGTGTCATTGAATCTGAAAGCCAAAGTTTGAGGGGATGAGGGTTAGTTAGGTGACTTAAGGGAGATAAAACGCCCAGTCAGAGAAATGTCAGGTGCCCGGCACAGGTTGAAGATCTTGGCTGCTTCTGAGGAACAGAGCTAAGGCTCCTATGGTCAGAGACACCATCAGGGTGGTGAAGAGTGGGAAATGAGCCTGGAGGTGTGGGCAAGGGCTGGACCACCAGGACAGGACCTCTTCCAGACAGGCTTTATTCTCAGAACAGTGGGAGACTACTGAAGAATGTTATGCAGAGAAGGAATATAATCAGATTTTTTTTTTAAGTGAACAGACTAGTTTTTTTAGAGC
>NW_011386468.1:0-795 GCF_000754665.1 Bison bison bison
CTTCGAATACCCTGGATCAGCCGGGGCTGGTCCCCGGCAGGTGGCGCCCGAACAGGGACATTCGAAGGTAAGCTCCCCAAAGCAATCAGGGCCATCAGCCCTATTGCTCCCCGTTCTCGGAACAACTGGGTTACCAGCCCTCTTGTTCCCCCACGGAGCAGTTTGTGTTACCAGCCCTACCTCTCCTCCCTCGGAACAGTTTGGGCCATCAGCCTACTGTTCCTCCCCCCGGAACAATCTGGGCCATCAGCCCTATTGTTCTTCCAATGTTCGGGACGGCTAGGACCCCACTCGAGGGTGCCGCGGACCCCCCTGTAGGATAGACAGGGCGAGAGGAGTGGGAAGTGTTGAAAGTGTTAAAGAGTTAGAGTTAGAAAAAATGGTTTCTGAAGTTAAAAGGCCAAAGAAAAGCCTGATCTTTTGATAGCTTAAAGCAAAATCTTTTACTATACTTAATTTTCTGACATGGATAACACTGAAACTAAGAATGGCAACTCTTTATACAAGTAATCTTGAAACTGTTAAAGAAGCTACTGTTAATTTAGATACTTGGGTGAAGGTGAAAAAAAACACTGAACACTTATCCTATAAATATGATTAAAAAATGTTACTGGATCCTCATCATGAGGCTGTGGGATGACCTATGGGAGAGGCTATAGCGGTGGATGGTAGTGGGTCTCCACCTTCTGCGCAGATCATATTGAGGGACACTGTGCTCTACCTCCTGAGGAGTGAGAGGGCTTACAGGACGCTGCGGCCGGGCGCCCTGGCGAGCCCCCTCTCCCTCTACACAAA
>NW_011386469.1:0-1061 GCF_000754665.1 Bison bison bison
CTCACTGAGCTATCCTTATTTCAGCCTCTTTTCTCCACTGAATTTCTTCACTGAGCTATCCTCATTCTATTACTCTTTATATCCTTAATTAACATTTAATTAAGCAATTGTTTCCTGATCTTCGCCTACGCCGTCTCTCCTTCGAATACCCTGGATCAGCCGGGGCTGGTCCCCGGCACAGACTCATGTCCATTGAGTTGGTGATGCCATCCAACCATCTCATCCTTTCTTGCCTCCCTTCTCCTCCTGCCTTCAATCTTTCCCAGCATCAGGGTCTTTTCCAAGGAGTCGGCTCTTTGCATCAGGTGGCCAAAGTTTTGGAGCTGCAGCTGCAGCATCAGTCCTCCCAATGAATATTTAGGGTTGATTTCCTTTAGGATTGACTCATTTGATCTCCTTGCTGTCCAAGGGAGTCTCAAAGGTCTTCTCCAGTACCACAATTAAAAGGCATCGATTCTCAATGCTCAACCTTCTTTATGATCCAATTCTAACCATTGGACAGCCAGGGAAGTCCCTATGTATGTCTTCATTGGATTAAAGCACTCTAATTTCCACGAGGGATTACTTTTCCCTCAGTGTTTAGGGTCTGCTGGGTTGGTTAATCGAGGTGGCCTCCCCTTGCCCAGTCATAAGACTAAGCTAGGCCAGGTAACTGATGCTGGCTTATCCTTGCTTTACAGCCAAGGTGATCATTCAAAGTACCATAGATGCTCTGAGTAGACTGTTAAGCTGTTCTTAGACTCTTCTTGGAGGGGCTTCCTTGGTGGTGCTAGTGGTAAAGAATCTGCCTGCCAATTCTGGAGACAGAAGAGATGCAGGTTTGATCCCTGGGCCAGGAAGATCCCCTGGAGGAGGCCATGGCAGCCCACTCCAGTATTCTTGCCTGGAGAATCCCTGGGGCAGAGGACCCTGGTGGGCTATGGTCCACAGGGTCACAAAGAATCAGACACGACTGAAGCAACTTAGCATGCATGCATGTCCTTTCTTATCCATTTTGTGGGCCACCTGATAGCCTTCAATAAATTTCACCTACATTAGCTAGAAGACCCTTCTTGTAGGGG
>NW_011386470.1:0-660 GCF_000754665.1 Bison bison bison
CTCTGAACTGGAGTCTCCCATCTCCTTTTGACCTCTCCAGAATTCTGGTTGGTGGTAACTTGTTAGTTCCTTGTTCCTTACCAGGACCTCCTGTTGTAAGATGACTCCAGCAAGTGTTTTCTTTTCTCTGTTGCCTGGCAAGGGTGGGTGGTCAGTGGTTCATTTAACAGTTTGTTTTTGGTTCTCTCGAGTAAGGTCCTCCACAGAGTAAATGTATAACATTATAAAAGTCAATGTTTTAAATAATTTATATTTATAATTCGGTAAGTTGGCTTTTTGTCGTGTGCTAGAACTGATCACCAGACCAAAGGTCATGTAGATCTTTTGTTGTTTTCTAAAATTTTTATAGTTTTTAAATGGAATTGCCTTGTTGCAGTTTGTGTTTATGTTCATTTCATATGTTTTATTTTAACAGTTATTTATGTTTAGTTGGTTGATCATTGCTTTACAATATTGGTTTGATTTGTCATACATCAATATGAATTAACCATAGGTGTACCTTTGTCCCCTTGCTCTTGAATCTTCCTCCCACGTCCCACCCATTCCCACCTCTCTAGGTTATTACAGAGCCCCAGTTTGAGTTCCCTGAGTCATACAGCAAATTCCCACTGGTTGTCTATTTACAAGTGTTGGTGTACATGCATCCATGCTGCTCTCTCC
>NW_011386471.1:0-510 GCF_000754665.1 Bison bison bison
TGGCTCCTCCTGCGCCTAGACTGGTCACCACCCACCACTCCCGCCCTCGCCCCGGCCCCCTTTAGAACTCACAGAACCAACATGTGGCCATTAATGTAGAGCTCCCTCTGAACCGGCCATCGCAGTTGAGTCAGTCGAGTCAGGATGCGGCGCGCGTTGTCCGCCTCCGCGTATGATGAGAAAGGTATGCCGAAGCTGCTGGTGGAAATACGGTTAAGGCACCATCCACACCAGTCATTTTGGCTGTATTTCAGGCTCCCTGGGCTCGAGGAGACCCGCCTTCTCCCTCATGGCCGCCACCAAACACCCTGCATATCACCGCCCGACCCTCTAGTTCCCTTCAGATTGCTTTTCCTCACCACTATCCACACTCGTCATTTTGCCTGTATGTCAGGCTCCCTGCTCACGGAGACCCACCTTCTCCCACAAGGCCACCACAGGACTCCCTGCATATCACCGCTCAACCCTCTGGATCACTTCAGGGTGTTTTTCCTCACCACCAGGCACTGA
>NW_011386472.1:0-810 GCF_000754665.1 Bison bison bison
CTCCTGCATTGCAGGCAGATTCTTTACCATCTGAGCCACCAGAGAAGCCCTTCCTGGTGAGTTTTTAAAAGAAATTGGTTTGACTGTTACTGGATAATCCCCTCTCTCTAACCCCTCCCCCCTCCCCCACCCGTTTCTGGGAAACAAGATCTGCTGGAATGTTTAGTTTAACATATCACAGAGTCTCAACAATTATCCTGAACACACAAGATAAGTTAGCGTATGCCATATGGGTGTTATATAAGATGTTACATAACAAATAGTACCTCATTGTGGCACGGCCTCTATCAGGAGAATAAGCATCATTTGTTACAACTAGAGACAGCCGATTTTTGTGTTCCTCAAGGTAAGTGATGTATTTAGCAGAACTTCCCTCGTGTGGCTCAGCTGGTAAAGAATCCACGTGCGGTGGAGGAGACCTGGGTTCGATCCCTGGGTTGGGAAGATCCCCTGGAGAAGGGAAAGGCTACCCAGTCCAGTATTCTGGCCTGGAGAATTCCACGGACTGTATAGTCCATGGGGTCGCAAACAGTCGAACACGACTGAGTGGCTTTCACTTTCAACCAGTTTCACAAAGCAGGCTGACTATCATGAACAAATGGAATATCTTGAGCAAATTTGACTATCAGGGTCAGGGTGGCTCCAATAATGGAGCCTACTCTTGATTGAGTGGGACTCACCGACAGGGTGCAGGAATGGCCGAGAGGAGCTACCCCGCGTCTCAGGTAAGGGGCGGTGGCCGGGAGGAGCAATCCCAAGCCCGAGGCCAGGGGCGGCGGCCGGGAGGACCGACCCCACATCCAAGGAGCC
>NW_011386473.1:0-507 GCF_000754665.1 Bison bison bison
ATGTTAGGTGAAGTGCTAATTGGCTTACCATATTTTTAACATGCAATGAGACGAGCTCTAAAGTGATAACTAATTTTTTGCACAAAATAAAGATACAACTTTACTGTTTTCTTAGTCATTCAACCTGAAATTTAAAAAAAACCCTACACACCGAGGAAACCAGAATTGAAAGAGACACGTGTACCCCAGTGTTCATTGCAGCACTGTTTATAATAGCCAGGACATGGAAGCAACCTAGATATCCACCAGCAGATGAATGGATAAGAAAGCTGTGGTACATATACACAATGGAGTATTACTCAACCATTAAAAAGAATACATTTGAATCAGTTCTAATGAGGTGGATGAAACTGGAGCCTATTATACAGAGTGAAATAGTCAGAAAGAAAAACACCAATACAGTATACTAACGCATATATACGGAATTTAGAAAGATGGTAACGATAACCCTCTATGTGAGAGAGCAAAAGAGACATAGATGTAATAAAACAGTCTTTTGGACTTTGT
>NW_011386474.1:0-777 GCF_000754665.1 Bison bison bison
TCTTTAAAATGAGGATAGTGTCATCAGCAGATGAAAGAGAGACTTTCATCCATACTTTGCACAAGAACATGTGCTGCTCTTAGAATATAAAGGGGAGGTCCAACACAGTGGTCAAGAGCACTGGCTTCATCAGAGCTGAATGGCTGGCTCTGAGCTCTGCTCTGCCGTATGCTGGCTGTGTGACCCCGGACAAGTCACTCAGTCTCTCTGCATCTCGAGTCCCTCAGCTGTGAGAAGAGATGATGACACCATCCTGCTCAGAAGGTGGTCACAAGGAGGGGGCAACATGTTCAGACGTGTGTGGTGCATAACGCAAGTCGGAAAGCTCTCTGCTCACAGAAGGGTAAGGAGACTGGCTGGCCAGCAGCTCGGGGGCTGGGCACTCACGCTTTATTTACCAGAAGGGTAAGGAGACTGGCTGGCCAGCAGCTCAGGGGCTGGGCACTCACGCTTTACTTACCAGACAGTTCCAGACTCTAACGCAGAGGCCAGCTTCAGTGCTTTATCGAGGTTTTTTGTGAACACAGCTGCCGTGAGTCCATATTCAAGGCTGTTTGCTCTTTTGATCACTTCTTCAATATTTTTGAACTTCAGTATTGGTTGCACTGGTCCAAAAATCTATGATTAATTGGAAGGATGGCAATGAGAGGCTGCGGAGTGAAGCGTGTGTGCCCTGAGCAGGCACCTCCTTCATGTATGCTCTTTTCACACACCCAGTGCTCACACCCATGGGAGACGAGTGAAGGACAGCACCCAAGCATTCTTTTTAGCTGTGCG
>NW_011386475.1:0-796 GCF_000754665.1 Bison bison bison
ACATCTGGGATGTGTCTATACGAAAAGGGAAAAACTCGGTTTTGATTTCAAGTTCACTGTGTTTAAGGAGGACAGTAGTTGTCAAACATCCACTTCCTGTCATTAGCTGTTGTTGCCCAGTGACATAATTCAGTGGCTACCATCAGGCACAAGTTAAGTTCCCAAAAGAGAATCAGTGGCTTGAATGACAACACTGTAGTTCAGGGGTTGGCAATTTTTTTTTTCTGTAAAGGGTGAGATACAAAATATTTTGGTCTTTGTAGGCCATGCAGTTTCTCTCAACCCCTCAGCTCTGCCACTAGAGCTCAGAAGCAGTCATAGAGGGTGTGGGAAAGTGTCTTATTTCCGCAGAGAACGTCAGAGGAGGCCAACGTGCCAGGAACAGGGCTGTAGTGGGTGGGTTTTGATGGGTAATGCATCTGAAGAAGTACGCGTTACAGGATTACAGGAGATTTTAAAGGAGAGTTTGGGTAAGAAATGTTTACATTCTCTTCAAAGCAGTGGGAAGCTACCCAAGGTTTTAAGCAGCTATGTGACATAATTGGGTTTGCATTTTAAAGTAGTTATCTGGTTGGCAGCAGGGAGAGTAGATTAGACCAGAGAAGGGTAGACTCTGAGGAGTCTTTGGAAGGCCTGTTAGTAGCTTGTCTAGACAGTGGTAGTGAAGATGGAGAAAAGCAGGTAAATTCAAGAAGAGGTAGGAAGCTAGATTTGATTGGACTTGGTGATGGATGGATTCATTGTAGGGGTGAAGGAGGCCTCAGTGAGGCAGGGCCAGGTTTCTGACTTGCAAACT
>NW_011386476.1:0-611 GCF_000754665.1 Bison bison bison
TACTAGCGTGTGAGATGAGGGCAAGCGTGCGGTCGTGTGAGCTATTCTTTGGCATTGCCTTTCTTTGGGATCGGAATGAAACGGACCTTTTCCAGTCCTGTGGCCACTGCTGAGTTTTCCAAATGTGCTGGCATATTGAGTGCAGCACTTTCACCGCATCATCTTTCAGGATTTGGAAGAGCTCCACTGGCATTCCATCACCTCCACTAGCTTTGTCCGTAGTGATGCTTTCTAAGGCCCACTTGACTTCGCATTCCAGGATGTCTGGCTCTAGGTCAGGGATCACACCATCGTGATGATCTGGGTCGTGAAGATCGTTTTGTAAGGTTCTTCTGTGTATTCTTGCCATCTCTTCTGAATATCTTCTGCTTCTGTTGGGTCCATACCATTTCTGTCCTGTATCGAGCCCATCTTTGCATGAAATGTTCCTTTGGTATCTCTGAGTTTCTGGAAGAGATCCCTAGTCTATCCCATTCTGTGCTTTTCCTCTATGTCTTTGCATGGATCGCTGAAGAAGGCTTTCTTATCTCTTCTTGCTATTCTTTGGGAACTCTGCATTCAGATGTGTGTATCTGTCCTTTTCTCCTCTGTTTTCGCTTCTCTTCTCCTCA
>NW_011386477.1:0-726 GCF_000754665.1 Bison bison bison
GGTTGTCAAACGTCCTTGGTACGCTAGGGATAGCTTTCTCTGTGGAAGGTGGAAGCCTCCCTTCCGTCCCTCACTGAAGACAGGCAAACCGACCACAACTCAAAGCAATGGTGTTTGCCACGTGGGGCATACCTTCCATGGTCTTTACTGATGGACACGCTTCACCCAAAGCTCTTGCAAAGTTCTTCAGAACTGTCAGTCTTCCAGTCACCCGCCACCATCAGGCGAGGTGTAGAGAACCGATGGATAAACTGGAGGAATGACTTCTTCCATGGGGTTGGATGAACTGAGGAACAGGAGGCTGAAGTGGATGCCTGACTTCTTGAGGAAAAGAGGATGGGGGGATGGGGGGGGGGGCTGGGGCGGGGGGAGGAAGGGCAGGACGGTCCACTTAGGAGGGCTGGTTGAACATGGACACATAAACTGTACATCCAAAGAATCCACAAGCACCTACTATATACTATGCCAGCACGGGAAATAGACGTATGATGTTGCATGAACCTCTCCAAGGGAAAAGACTGAACACCTGAAACGAACACGACTTTGGAAACCCACCCTGGGCTTCATTTCTGCCGTGAGGTGCTGTCGTGTGCATATCTGAGGGGATGGATATGTCTCCGGCCATCTTCATTCCAGCTTGTGCTTCATCCAGCCCAGCGCTCCTCATGATGTGTACTCAGCGTGTACGTTCAATAAGCAGGGTACGATAGACAGCCTTGATGGACT
>NW_011386478.1:0-709 GCF_000754665.1 Bison bison bison
GAGTGAATGTAGACATTCTAGGAATCAGCAACTAAAATGGACTGGAATGGGTGAATTTAATTCAGATGAGCATTATATCTACTACTGCAGGCAGGAATCCCTCAGAAGAAATGGAGTAGCCATCATGGTCAACAAAAGATTCCAAATGCAGTACTTGGATGCAATCTCAAAAACGACAGAATGATCTCTGTTCGTTTCCAAGGCAAACCATTCAATATCACAGTAATCCAAGTCTAGACCTCAACCAGTAATGCTGAAGAAGCTGAAGATGAACGGTTCTATGAAGACCTACAAGTCCTTTTCAAACTATACCCAAAAAGATGTCCTTTTCATTGTAGGGGACTGGAATGCAAAAATAGGAAGTCAAGAAACACCTGCAGTAACAGGCAAATTTGGCCTTGGAATACGGAATGAAGCAGGGCAAAGACTAATAGAGTTTTGCCAAGAAAATGCACTGGTCATAGCAAAGACCCTTTTCCAACAACACAAGAGAAGACTCTACACATGGACATCACCATATGGCCAACACCGAAATCAGATTGATTATATTCTTGCAGCCAAAGATGGAGAAGCTCTATACAGTCGACAAGAACAAGACCAGGAGCTGACTGTGACTCAGATCATGAACTCCTTATACCAAATTCAGACTGAAATTGAAGAAGTAGGACAAACCCTGACATTCAGGTAAGACCTAAATGAAATCACTTAT
>NW_011386479.1:0-717 GCF_000754665.1 Bison bison bison
TTGCAGCTCTCTGGGGAGTCCCTTCTGCTCCCTGCTGGGGCCTAGAACAGGAGTTGCTAGACAGCTGTAGAATGAAAGCGGGTTTTTGAGTGAACACCTAATGTCTTTTGAGAGAAAGCCTAATGTCTCATTGGGCTTCATATCAGTAACACTTTTGTTTAATGTGTACAATTTGTAAGGTCTGTATTGAATTTGTTGTAATATTGCTGTACTTTCCTTCTTTCAAAACGTTTTGGTGTCGTTGACTACAAGGCTTGTGGAATCTTATCTCCCTGAGTAGGGAATCAAAACCGTACCCCCCACATTGGAAGGCTAGGTCTCAGCCAGTGGGGTTTCAGGGACGTCCTCACACCCGTGTTACAGATGAGCACACTGAGATCTGGCCAGGTCCAACAGGTTGTCCGGGGTCACATAATCCGTGAATGTCTAATTGGCATTTGAATGGTAGCAGCCAGGATCTAGAATCCCCGCTTGACCTGCCTTAGAGCTCGCTTGTGAATTCACACCAGGCCGGCTGACCACGGCTGTCCGCTGTCCCCAGACTGATTGTCTTACATGTGGCTTTTTAAAGCAACCCTGCTCAAGAGTGAGTGTGGCTAAAGAGGAAACCTCCAGGTCTTGGGGTTAGGCTCTAGTTAGTACTTCTGTCCCCCCATTTTGCATAAAAGACCAGGTTTTATCCAGTCTCAGAGTTTCAGAACATTCAGGGTTCCCCTT
>NW_011386480.1:0-690 GCF_000754665.1 Bison bison bison
TTAGTGTATACAAACGCAAGTGAATTTTATATATTGATTGCGATTCTAAGTTGTAGTATTTTATATGATTGTCAATTGATCGGAAATTTTTAAATTTTACTGAATGTAGTCTAACAACTTTTTGTGAAGTTATGGGGAAAATTTTATTTATAAAATCTGTTTCTCCCACAGACCCAAGGCATGGTGGTTACTAACAGACTTCCCACAGTACTTCTTCATTCCATGTGGACTCCTTCAAGGGCAGTGGAGCATCACAGCTTCCCTTGAACTTCGTCTGGGTAAGTCTGAACTCTATAGAAAATTTTCATGCCTGTCTAATCTGATTTTCTTTTATGGTATTGACTTGTTTGTTTTGAAACGTAATTTCCTTTCCAGGTAAAATGTACAGAAAACTCCTAGCAAAGGGGAAAAGTGCTCACATTTGCCACATCATCTAAAAACAGTCTATGTGTTTTATCCAAAAATGGGTGCATTCTCCTGCAGAACCTGCACATAATCTCCAAAATCAGGACATCATATGGTTTCTACAGTATAATGTAATCCACAGCCCCCATTTCCCTTTCAGCAGTTGTTCAATTGTATGAATATAACTTTTCTTCCCATTCTTTTTTTTTTTTAAGAATGTTACTGAGATTTTCAGTGATTTGGACAAACTTGATGGATTTAAAGCAGACAGTGACTATGGGATCT
>NW_011386481.1:0-654 GCF_000754665.1 Bison bison bison
ACAAGCCAATCTTCACACTGCATTAGTTAAAAAGGAAAATGCAGACCTGAGTGGGAATTTGCCAACCCCAAAACTCCAGCTTTCACCAGGTGGCTTTTCACCAGAACGTGGGGGGCTCCGAGGGACACAGGAGGGTGCAAGGGCCATAGGGGACACCGCCTCGGCACCTCACCCACCTTGGGGCTCAGAGCTGACGGGAAACACCCCACAACGCCCCCCCACAGAGTGCTGACACCACACCGTGGATAGAACGCCCTGGCTGACCGAGCTCTATAAGCAAGGGCAATCTAAAAACTGAAAATTCTTAAAGCAGACCTGAGGTCAGGTTTCTTGCTATGGAACACTCAGATGTCCCTAGAAGACAGCTCCTCAGAGAAACCGAGTTTCTGGGGAGCCGAGTTCGCAATCACCCACTGAATCTCTTCATTGATGGTGTCCAGCTTCTCCTGAAGCATCACAGTCAGAGTCTTGGCATTGGCCTGCCCGCTGGGCGACAGCTGAGTGGAGCTGAAGAGGGTGACCCTGTCGCCCTCGTCGTCAGACACGCCCTCGTCACTCTCAAATGCCTGGGCCACGTCGGCCAGCATGCTGGCTTGCTCCGCGTGCTCCCAGTTCTGCTCCTTCAGGGTCTGCATCTGGGCACGAGAGGACCAC
>NW_011386482.1:0-743 GCF_000754665.1 Bison bison bison
TTTCCTTCGCAACTCGAATGGAAGATTGGACTTCCCTGGGCCAAGACAAGAGGCATCCTGAATTCCCCGTCGTAATTCGAGAATCCTGCTACAGCTCGAGAAAAACCACGTGGTTCCCCCGTCATCGCAAGATGTAGCCCTGTGCCGCTACAGCGTCTCAGGAGAAGTCCCACTTTAGGAATTGGAGTTCGAAATGGTACTTGTCACCATTAATGCGACCCACAAAGTGCCCCGACATCCCGGTCTCCCTCGAGAGGAACACCGAAGTTTTCCGGCACCACTTCCTCTGAGCCCCTTCTACCGTCCTGATCTGGACAGGAGGGTCGACTCCTCTGCTTTGTCTGGAAGGGGTTCCCGACCTTCCGGTCGCACCTCAGGATGAGGCCGGTCTCACGACGACAGTCCAGACGTGGCCTCGTGGGTGGTTCCTCATTCCGAAGGACCCCTATTTCCCGGTCCCCTCTTGATAAGAACCCGATGCCCGGACACCTCTTCGAACTCCACCCTGTGAATGAAGTCAACACGAAGGTGTAGTGACTCGCCCGTGCATCGTCGGGAGAAAACCCCCAATTCCAAATACCGCTCGACAAGTGGCCTGTCTCCCCGGGAACACCTCGAGAGGCAAGTGGAGTTCCATGCCTCAACACAAGACGAGGCCTGACTCTCCTTTCCCAAGTCTGCAGGGACCCTGGGATCGGAGTCTGAAATCAGAGGAACCCTGAGGTTCCTGCCTCAACTGGAGA
>NW_011386483.1:0-884 GCF_000754665.1 Bison bison bison
CACTTCACTTCACTTCACTTCACTTCACTTCACTTACAAAGAAGCAGTTATTTTCACCAGTAGTGAACTGTCCACAAAGTAAAGTATAGACAAATATTTAACAGTTGCAAAAGAAAAATCAGGGTGTCATAAACAACAGCTAAGGGAGAGTCCTGGGAAGGGATGAAGGCCAGAGGGGCGAAGCCTCCACTGACCAAAAGTAGGCTTCTGCCAGTTTACTAACGCACCTGCAGTTAAACTGGCATGAATCCCAAACTAATAGTATTTTACCTGCGGTGTAAAATTGACAAAAAGGGAGAGAAAATTATACCGCTATGTGAACAGAGCGAGAGGAAGCACGAGCAGCTTCTCGCCCCTATGCGGACTGTGCAGTTCACTCAAAGACATCAGCTAACCAGAAGGAGGAGGAAATACCACTGATGGTGGCTGAGCAATCAGTGGTTCCTGGAAACTGAGTCATTACCTTTATTCTTGGGCAGAGCTGTAGCAGCAGGCTCACTGTTTCCAAGCAGCTTCCTGTGCTGCTTCCGCTGCCAGATAATCCTCCGAGGCTTCCAAGGTACTAAGTTACACTCTCTGAATTGAGAACTCGGGACAGATTGACACGTGGCTACTCTTAGCAGCAACAAAATGGCAACCCGGCTGGTGTTACGGTGTAAACGTCACTTTTCTCGCGCATGACGCTACCGGCCTATCCCCAAAGCACAGTCTCTTCTGCCCTACGGAGCACGTGTAGTCCAAATCAACTGACTTCCTGGTACTCAACACTGTGAGGGACGCTGTGTCCGATTCCAGTAAAGAATGATATATTTTTGGAGAACACCGCGCTGAGCTTGAAACGAGATGTGTCAATGTAATGAAGACTGCGTGCATTTCCCTAATTA
>NW_011386484.1:0-799 GCF_000754665.1 Bison bison bison
GGAAGGCTTTCCAGAGGCACCATTTCGTTGAGGTCCATAGGTTGAACCTAGGTAAACCAGGGTTGAGATGCAGGAAGAATTTCAGGCAGGGAAAATGGCATCTTGGAAGGCTATGTGACCAGGGAAACTTAGGACATTCAAGAAACGAAAAATGCCCTATGGGATGGAAGCCAAAGAGTGCAGAGGGCATTCCAGGCAAAAGACATCAGAGAAGAACGTGAGGAGCAAGCCTGAAGGGAAGTGGTCGTATCTTCAATATGCTGGGAAAATACGAGAGCCGTTGGAGCAGGGAGGTGACAGCATTGCATCTGCATTTCCAAAAGGTCATCTTGCTCCACGTCACTAATGATTGGAGAGGCTCAACTCCAAACTCCAAGGAGGGACCACTTCACATGAGTCCGGCTGGGCCTCACTGTGATGTCTGTCAATAACCGATGCTGGAGAAGATGTGGAGCAAAGGGAACTCTCCTCCACGGTGAGTAGGAATGGGCGTGGGTAGAGCCGGTATGGAAAAGAATATGGAGGTTCCCGAGGGAACTAAAAGTGGAAGTAGCCTATGGTCCAGCAGTCCGACTCCCAGGCATAGATCCACCCACGGTATAAGTGAACAAGATAGATGCCCCGTTTGGGCACATCTATCTGTGCGTGCGCGCGCACATGCGCATGCGCGATCGCCTCGAGGCAGGGGGTGGGCGGGGGGCCGGGGCGTCTGGCTGGAGTCGGTGCGAAGCCCCGGGATTGCCTGAGGCAAGCCAAAGGAGCCCCAGGTGGACACGGGACTGCCGGTCGTCGGGTGTCC
>NW_011386485.1:0-833 GCF_000754665.1 Bison bison bison
CATTGATGACGTCCAGCTGCTCCTGCATCCTCACGGTCAGAGTCTTGGCATCGGTCTGCCTGCTGGGTGACAGCTGAGTGGCCGAGCTGAAGAGGGCAACCCTGTTGCCCTCGTCGTCAGACACGCCCTCGTCACTCTCAAATGCCTGGGCCACGTCGGCCAGCATGCTGGCTTGCTGCGTGTGCTCCCAGTCCTGCTCCTTTGGGGTCTGCACCTGGGCACGAGAGGACCATGTCTCATCAGCGACATTCAGGGCAGCTCAAGTCTATCAGGAACTGAACCCAATTTTACATGGAAGCCCTGACTCTGGATAAATGGGCCATGCTCTTGAGACACTGCCATCTCTTAAGTGAACAGGACTCAAGAACAGGCAGGGGGAGAATCCAGTTCCTAGATGGCCTGGTGACACTCAGGTCTCAGCGTGGACGGCAGGCAATCCTATGAGGTTATTCACAAGGGTGGGCTGATGGAGTCAGAGACAGAAACTGAAAATTCAAAAATACATCCATGCCTCCATCAGCCAGGCTGGAGGAAAATAGAAAAAGAACCCTTCAGCTCGGCAGCCGCTGGGTCCCTATCAGCGGTCATCACTGGTACCAGTTCACCAGAGTGTGCCATCCTCGCAGGCTCCCAGTCCTCCGTTTCCCAGGCTGGTCTGAACACCCACAGAGAGGCGCAAGCAGGGGCAGCCAGGAGACGGGAGGGCCAGCCCCTCCACGGCTCTCCTCTCGGGACACAGGCCCTCGGGCTGTTCTGGGGGATGGCTCCTCGCACTGCAAGGGTGGCTCTGTCATCAGAGACACATGGGATAGTGCCAGCGAGGCCCCGTGCCG
>NW_011386486.1:0-626 GCF_000754665.1 Bison bison bison
CAATGCATGATAAGCCATGTGATCAGTGCATGATCAATTACGTGATCAGTGCATGATCAGTCATGTGACCAGAACATGGTAGCTTCGTGCTCATTGCATGATCACCCACGGGAGCAGTGCATGATAGCCACGTGATCAGTGCATGAGATCCACGTGATCAGTGCATGATCAGTTACGTGAGCAGTGTAGGATCAGCCACGTGATCAGTGCATGGTCAGACACGTGAACGGTGTATGATCAGCCACGTGATCAGTGCATGATATCCAAGTGATCAGTGCATGATCAATCACGTGATCAATGTATGATCAGCCACGTGACAGTGCATGCTCAGTCACGTGATCAGGGCCTGCTGAGCTGCGTGATTACTGTCTGCTCATCTGCTTGACAATTGCCAGCTGAGCTGCACGATTCCTGCCTGTCATCTGCTTGACAATTGCCAGCTGTGCTGCGTAATTCCTGCCTGCTCAGCTGCTTGATTATTGCCAGCTGAGCAGCATGATTCCTCACAGCTGAGTTCCATGATTATTGCCTGCTGACTGTTTGATTCGTGCCTACTCAGCTCTTTGTTTATTGCCTCCAGAGGCACATGATCAGTGAATGATAGCAAACATGATCAGCGCATGATA
>NW_011386487.1:0-745 GCF_000754665.1 Bison bison bison
GTTCTCAGATTTCAGACTCCGATCGCAGGGTCCCTGCAGACTTGGGACAGGAGAGTCAGGCCTCGTCTTGGGTTGAGGCATGGAACTCCGCTTGCCTCTCGAGGTGTCCCCGGGGAGAGAGGCCAATTGTCGAGCTGTGTTTGGATCCTTGGGGTTTTTCCGGACGATGCATGGGCGAGTCACTGCCCCTTCGTGTTGACTTCATTCACAGGGTGGAGTTCGGAGAGGTGTCCGGGCATCGGATTCTTATCAAGAGGGGACCGGGAAATCGGGGTCCTTCAAAATGTGGAAGCATGCACGAAGCCACGTCTGGAAGGTCGTCGTGAGACCGGCCTCATCCTGAGGTGTGACCGGAAGGTCGGGAACCCCTTCCCGACAAAGCAGGGGAGTCGACCCTCCTATCGAGATCAGGAGGGTAGAAGGGGCTCAGAGGAAGGGTGCCAGAAAACCTCTGTGTTCCTGTCCAGGTAGACCGGGATGTCGGGGAAATTTGTGGGTTGCATCAAGGGTGCCAAGTATCGTTTCGACCTCCATTTCCTAACGTGGGACTTCTCCTGAGACGCTGTAGGGGGAAAGGGCTTCATCTTGCGATGATGGGGGAACCACGTGGTTTTTCTCGAGTTGCGGCGGGATTCTCGAGTTACGAAGGGGAATTCAGGATGCCTCTTGGTTGGCCCAGGGAAGTCCAATCTTCCATTCGAGTTGTGAAGGAAAGCTGGGGATTGCTCTGAGTGACTGCAGGGCC
>NW_011386488.1:0-799 GCF_000754665.1 Bison bison bison
TCTGATGGGAGTTTTCATCTTAATGGATATATGCCCAGTAGTGTTATTGTTGGATCATATACTAACTCTATTTTTAGAGTATTAAAAAACTCTATACGAGGGAAGGAGATAATGGGCAGGTGGTTCAAAAGGAAGGAATATATGTATACATATGGCTGATTCATGTTGAGGTTTGAAAGAAAGCAACAAAATTCTGAAAAGCAATTACCGTTAAGGAAAAAAAAATAATTATAAAAGAACTGCTTACTCTTTTCAATAGTGGCTGCATCAGTTTCTTAATTTTCATGTATAGTAGTGGTAGTGAAAGTCACTCAGTCATGTCTGACTCTTTGCGACCACATGGATTATATAGCCCATGGCCAGAATACTGTAGTGGGTAGCCTTTTCCTTCTCCAGGGGATCTTCCCCACGCAGGGGTCGAAACCAGGTCTCCTGCATTGCAGGTGGATTCTTTACCAGCTAAACCACAAGGGAAGCCTGATTTTTTAAGTATGCTGCTGCTGCTGCTAAGCCGCTTCGTTGTGTCTGACTCTGTGAGGCCCCGTAGATGGCAGCCCACTAGGCTCCCCCATCCCTGGGATTCTCCAGGCAAGAACACTGGAGTGGGTTCCCATTTCCTCTTCAATGCATGAAAGTAGAAAGTGAAAAGGAAGCCGCTAAGTCCTGTCTGACTTTTCGCAACTCCATGCCCTGCAGCCTACCAGGCTCCTCCATCCATGGGATTTTCCAGGCAAGAGTACCGGAGTGTGGTGCCATTATAGGATGTTGTTGATCTCCCTGCAGTACATGGCTGAGTTAC
>NW_011386489.1:0-500 GCF_000754665.1 Bison bison bison
CCACGGGGTCGCAAAGAGTCAGACACGACTGAGTGAGTGACTTGACTTTATACATCCCATTACAAGCTGTGCTGGACTACCACATAAGAGACAAATCTTTGCGAAAATGGTCCTGCTTGGAGCAGCAGAGAGAACAAGTTCTCCCAGTGGGAACCTGGTTTCAGAGAGAGAAAGTGGGAGAAAAAGAGGCCAGGCTATGTGAGTCAGTGATCAGAAAACCCTTCAGGAATGCTGAGTGAGGCAAATCTTAGCTGTCAAGAGGAGTTGGGGATGGGCAGTCTCTGTTTTGTCAAAGGGCTCTGAACAAAGTCATTCTCCTTTCTTTCATAATCAATGGATCCTTGCATAGTAGAATATGCCCTATTCTTTTATTTTTATTGGAATATATGTTTTTACCATGTTAAACTCATTTGTTTCAGAAACATTTGTGAAGCATCTGCTGTGTGCTTTGGGGTAATGAAAGACTAGCAAACATATTAGAAGATATGTTTTCTTGTGTG
>NW_011386490.1:0-749 GCF_000754665.1 Bison bison bison
CACACGCGCCGTCTCTCATGTACACGCGTACATGCACGCACTCACACACACAGTCACCAGCTCAGCTTTTCATGGGTTCCAGGCAAGTGTCAAGAGGAGGGAAAACTGGTGGGGTCCGGAGTAGGCCGCCGTCCCCACCCCACCCCACCCCACCCCACCCCACTGCACGTGAACCTCCGTGCCCTGTGGAGTGTTTTGGAGTCAAGTGACTTAAGAGCCGGCCAGCGCCAGAGGAACGCTCTGCCCCTCCCTCCTTTTCTGTCCCTCTGAAGGCAGGCAGGGAGGAAAACCTCCTCCCACGGAGGGGAAGATGTCAAGGGACGGTGGCTGTTTCCACGCACGTCCGTGATCCTCACACGCGTGAGCGGGGTTTCCTGGGTTACCAAAGGAGGAGACTCCTTTGGCCTGACACGAGGCGAATCTGTCCCTCGGCCTCCCTCCCCACCCCCCAGCCCCCTTCCTCTGCGCGGTGCCGAAGGGGCCGTCTCAAGGTGGAGACATGGAATGGCTGGTGGGGCGGATCACCATTCAATAGAGAGAAGCTCGAGGCGAAGTCAGAGGCTCTGACTTGACTGGAAAGCTTTCTGCATTTGAATGAAGCTATCCGGCGAGGCCCTGCAGGGGGAGGGTGGGGGAAGGTGGGGGTGGGGCCCACAGACAATAGCCCCTGCCTGCAGGGCCTGCTGGCCTGCCGGCCTGCCGGCCTGCCGGGCTGAGGGGGCCCTTTGGCGGCGGCGGCGGCGGCGGCG
>NW_011386491.1:0-1064 GCF_000754665.1 Bison bison bison
CCTGAGACTCCCCCGTCATCGCGAGATGTGGACCTCCGTCTCCTGCATGGCCTAGAGACCAATCCCGCGGCCTCTCTCCAAAAGCCTCAGTAGGCTTGACTCCCTTTAGTCCACCCAGTGAGCTACAAGAGATACCCGTCGCGACTCGAGAGCAGAGCGGGGTTCTTTGCTTGCACTCGAGATGAATGCCTGTCTCCCTGTGTGCGTCTGGAATGCAACCCCGAGATCCCGGTCGCCCCTGGAGAGGAACATTGGCTTCTGGACACAAGCCTAGATGAGGTCTATTGGCCCTGCAGTCACTCGAGAGCAATCCCCAGCTTTCCTTCGCAACTCGAATGGAAGATTGGACTTCCCTGGGCCAACACAAGAGGCATCCTGAATTCCCGGTCGTAACTCGAGAATCCAGCCGCAGCTCGAGAAAACCACGTGGTTCCCCCGTCATCGCAAGATGAAGCCCTTTCCCGCTACAGCGTCTCAGGAGAAGTCCCACGTTAGCAATTGGAGGTCCAAACGGTACTTGGCACCCTTGAGGCGACATACAAAGTTCCCCGACATCCCGGTCTCCCTCGAGAGGAGCACCGTGGTTTTCCGGCCCCACTTCCTCTGAGCCCCTTCTACCCTCCTGATCTCGACAGGAGGTTCGACTCTCCTGCTTTCTCTGGAAGGGGTTCCCGACCTTCCGGTCGCACCTCAGGATGAGGCCGGTCTCACGACGACATTCCAGACGTGGCCTCGTGGGTGTTTCCACATTCCGAAGGACCGCGATTTCCCGGTCCCCTCTTGATAAGAACCCGATGCCCGGACACCACTTTGAACTCCACCCTTTGAATGAAGTCAACACGGAGGGGCAGTGACTCGCCCGTGCGTCGATCAGAAAAAAACCCCAGGTTCCAAATTCAGCTCGACAAGTTGCCTCTCTCCCAGGGGACACCTCGAGAGGCAAGAGGAGTTCCAAGCCTCAACCCAAGACGAGGCCTGTCTCCCCTGTCCCAAGTCTGCAGGGACCCTGCGATTGGAGTCTGAAATCAGAGGAACCCTGAGGTTCCTGCCTCAACTGGAGATGA
>NW_011386492.1:0-681 GCF_000754665.1 Bison bison bison
GCCAGTATAATATTGAGCCAAAGTGTGGGATAGACTTCCTTGTGTTGTTCCCATTCTTAGGGGGAAAGCTCTCAGTTTTTCATTATTAAGTATGATGTTAGCTGTGGGTCTTTTACAGGTACCCTTTGATTGAGAAAGTACTTTTCTGTTCTTAGTTATTATGTTTTTAACCCCTATTATGAAAAGATGCTAGACTCAGGGAAATGCTTTTTCTTGCAGGCAGATATGTTTTTTGTCCTTTATTGTATTAAAATGGCATAATGTCGATTGACTTTCATATAGTGAACCAACTTTGCATACCTCCATAAATCCCAAGTGATCATGTCATATAACCTTTTTATATGTTGTTAGGGTTTTTTCCAGCATTTTGTTGAGGACTCTTGCATCTGTATTCATAAGGGACATTGGTTGTGTGTCTGTGTGTGATGTCTCTGTCTGATCTTGGTATTAGAGAAATACTGACCTCATTTTGCCTGCTATATGGGGAAGAGACATGTGGAGTGAAGGATAAAACTTGTTGGATTTAAGTTAGTCAGGATTAGAGGGAGAAATTTAGGATGCATCAGTGTGGATTTGAGGTGAGATTATCGAGAGAGTTCATTCTCAATTTCCTAGGCCTGTGTTAAGTGCTTGACATTGAATTATGCTGTTTCTTAACTATGTAGAGATACTATATACTTT
>NW_011386493.1:0-785 GCF_000754665.1 Bison bison bison
GTGGACCCAAGGGAGTCAAGCCTCCTGAGGCCTTTGGAGAGAGGTCGCGAGATTGGTCTCTAGGCCGTGCAGGAGACGAAGGCCCTCATCTCTCGATGACGGGGGAATCTCGGGGTTGTTCTCGAGCGGCGGCCCCAGTGTGCGGTTTCTCACGAGGTACGACGGCGAGGTCAGTGAGCCTCTCGTGGGGCGCCAGGGAAGTCGGGTCTCCATGCGAGTGGCGAGGGGGAGCGCGTCACTGCTCCCGAGCCATGGTAGGGGAATCTGGCCTCGAGACGTGTTGAAGAAGGTCTCTCGAGGTCTTTCTCGGGTTGAGGCAGGAAACCCTGGGTTCCCTCGACTTGTGCAGGTGACCTCAGGGGGCTTCTCATGGTGGCTCTGAGAAGCCAGGGAAACTGGAGGTGGGAGGGGCCTCTCGGGGACCCCACGTGGGTTTGGTGCATTGGAAGAGGGCCTCATCTCCAGTTGAGGCAGGAACCGCAGGGTACCTCTGATTTCAGACTCCGATCGCAGGGTCCCGGCAGAGTGGGGACAGGAGAGTCAGGCCTCGTCTTGGGTTGAGGCATGGAACTCCGCTTGCCTCTCGAGGTGTCCCCGGGGAGAGAGGCCACTTGTCGAGCTGTATTTGGAACCTGGGGGTCTTTTCCGGACGATGCCCGGGCGAGTCACTGCCCCTTCGTGTTGACTTCATTCACAGGGTGGAGTTCGGAGAGGTGTCCGGGCATCGGGTTCTTACCAAGAGGGGACCGGGAAATCGGGGTGCTTCGCAATGTGGAAGCACCCAC
>NW_011386494.1:0-504 GCF_000754665.1 Bison bison bison
AAATGTCTGGTTCTAGGTTCAATTAATTTTGATGCTTGGTTTTAATGGATGCTATGGGACTTCCTTGGTGGCTCAGATGGTAAAGAATCTGCCTCCAATGCAGGAGGTCTGGGTTTGATCCTTGGGTTGGGAAGACACCCTGGAGAAGGGAATGGCTACCCACCCCCATATTCTTGCCTGGAGGATTCCATGAACAGAGGAGCCTGGTGGGTTACATCCATGGGCTCACAAAGAGTAGGAGATGACTGAAGGACTAACACGTAGCCCCACCTCAGAGTGATCAGAAAAATCGTGGGATGGCCTTGGATTTCATTCAGGGCTAGGAGAAATGAGCCCCAGAGAGCAGATATGAAAGCATAAGGAAATAAAGTTCTCTTCTCTTGTACTACAGGGAAATCCACTCTTTCAAGGCAATGGCTGTAAGTTTAGAATATGAACAGAAAATGTTCTAAAATGGTGGTACCCCCGAGCTGCAGCATTTCAGTGTGGGCAGGAACGGAGAGA
>NW_011386495.1:0-666 GCF_000754665.1 Bison bison bison
AAGAACCTGGGGTAACTCTGTTCAGTATGTTTGAAACAACTGGTTTTGAATTTGAGGTCATCCCCACAAAGATCACATCAGCATCTTCATTTACATGTTCCACTCCAAACAAGATCAGTTCAGCATCTTCATCATCTATGTTTGGTTTCTCCCTCGCTTTTCTGTGGTTCTGGCTCTTGTTCTTTTTCACATACATGGTCGTTCCATATTTTAAGTACTTTTTTTCTTTATTCTTGGAGGATGTGGCCACAAGTCCCAGTGCTTCCTTTAAATAAACTTCCACCTAAGTATAAATATATTACATATTAGCTAAGTACAGAACAATGTGCTATTTGTTTATCTCCAAAACTCTAGGGGATTATAAACACCCTTATCTTACAGATAAGGACATTTAGCATCAAAGAGACTAAATGGCAGCTGAAAACCTATGACTACAAGTCTACATGACTCGAGAATCATAGCTTTGTCCCATGTTGATTTTAATCTTTTCTATTTAAAAAGAAGAAAGAAAGAAAAAAAAAAAAACACCACTGATCATTAGGTCAAATCACATGTAAAGGACAAATCTTTTTACAAAAGCACTATTTTACAGTGTTTAGAAACATGGACTTTGGAGTCAAAGAAGATTAAACTGGAATTCTAAGTTAACCACACACCAGCTGCATC
>NW_011386496.1:0-505 GCF_000754665.1 Bison bison bison
CGGGGAAGCACCAGCTTGGGAATGCAGCCTGGGGCGCTTCCTTTCCCTCGGAAAGAGCTCTCCCTGCGGGAGGCTTGGGCAGTGTGCACACCCCCAGCCCCTAAGCCCTCTGCAAGGACGCCTGGCTCCTAGGTCCGAAGGGAAGGCGAGAGCTGAGCTGAGGCACCAGTCAGGCACCAGTCACGTCTCCCACACTCCCGCAGCCTGCTCCTTCCCGGGCGCGAACGCTAGAAGCTGGGCAGGGCTTGGGGAGGCTCGCCCAGCCCAGAGCAGCCTCTCGGCCGGGGCTCTGTGCTATCGCGCCTGGGCGCAGAGCTGGAGCTCCGCCGGTGTGGAAGCTCACTCGGTCCTTCCCAGTAACAGGCTTGCAAGCACCCGCCGGCAGCCAGCCTCTTCTCTCCCGCGTTCCGGGCATTGGGCTCCAAACCTGGGACCAAGTACTGCCCGGACCTCACTGATCATGGGCTGGTTCCCCTGCGCTGCGGCTGTGCTAGGGAGCCCAAAC
>NW_011386497.1:0-512 GCF_000754665.1 Bison bison bison
CCAATGTTTTTGTTCTATACTCCAGTGGATCATTATTCTACACTCCAGTGGATCATTACTCTGCATCCTGTGGATAGCAGGCCCACATTCCTCCCTTGAATACTTATGATTCAGAACAGTAATTAGCCTCTTAAAAATATAAGTAGAAGAAAGGGAATTTAATGTTAAGTATCTGAAAGCACTCTAGACCCTATTATGAGGCAGTATGGGAAGTGAGAGACTGAGGTATGGAATCCAAGGATAGAGAGCTGTGACCTGTTGAAAAGGAAGGGGTTTTAGAAGACAAAGACTTAGGAATTTCTTGAAGCAGAGCTGTAGATGAGGAGGTATTCCTTTTATAGCATGTGCAAAACAACCAGTGTCTGTGTGAAGTGTGCTGCGCTGCTCCCACGGATTTTGAAAGAGTATTGGGGGTTTAAACAGGGTAGGAGCAGTGTTACTTTGGGAGTAAGAAGATTTGGATGTTTCTTCTCTGCTTTTAATACTTTTTTCCCTATGTCTTTTATTTTCTG
>NW_011386498.1:0-601 GCF_000754665.1 Bison bison bison
CTGGTCACGTGCTTGATTATTGCCAGTTGAGCAGCATGATTCGTCACTGCTGAGCTCCATGCTTATTGCCTGCTGATTGCGTGGTTCGTGTCTGCTCAGCTCTTTGAGTATTGCCTCCTGAGGTCCCTGTTCGGTCGCCACCTGCCGGGGACCAGCCCCAACTGATCCAGGGTATTCGAAGGAGAGATGGCCTAGGCGACTATTTATGTGCTAATCAGAGATGTCAAGAATAATAGTATGAGGAGAGCTCAGTAGGAAAATTCTGTGGAGAAAAGAGACTGAGTAGCTTGGTTTACGCGGAAGACCAATCAAACTTCAAGACAAAAAGTTTGCACCACTTACGTAGGCCGCAGGCGCCCTCTCGGATAGCGAAAGGTGCCTCACCCTAGACAGCTTCTCGAGTGGGTCTTAGCAGCCCCCGCATAATTAGTAAGCGTGGTGGGTTCCATGCTCCAGTTGGAGACTCAGCTGGAAGTTAAAGGGAAGAATGACAAGGAACTTTATGAATTGGAGCTGTAAGTTAACTCTTTGACAGAGAGAGCGAGATGGTGGTGGGGGACAGCCCCCAGTGAAATCAGAGGTGAGAGCAACAAAGCAATAC
>NW_011386499.1:0-646 GCF_000754665.1 Bison bison bison
GTATCAAAGTTGATCAATACAAGTACTGTGACTGTTGCATGTGGCTTCAGATGACAGACTACACCCAGGGTGTCCCCACATCCAGTGACAGATGCAAGCAGCTTGTAGGTCAGCCTACTGAGAACTAGAAAAGCTAAATACAGTTTAAAAAGAGGTCCTTAGGCAGCCACAATCCAAGATTTCAAACAAAAGGGAAGCCCAGTGAGGGAACTGAAGACTGAGAGGCCCGCTCCTTCCCTTGGGCCATCTGAACAAAGCCGACTCTGCGAAGAAAAGGCAGGGAAAAAGTCAAGCAGAGGGGACTGGATAACACAGCTCTGGATGGTTCCTTGGGCTGGGAAGACAAAAATTTGTGTGCAGGCCTAGAGAATCAGTTCGGATATCAGAAAATGTACCCAACACTCTGCCCGAACTGGTTGAGCACTATCTGTCACCTCGTGGTGCTCAGGAGACAGATGGTGGGCTTCAGGACCTGCTGAGAAGAGGGCGGCCCTGGGAGGCAGCCCAGGCTTCCAGATGGAGACGCTGGAAAGCTCCTCCCTGGGCTCGGGGGAAAGGTGGGTGAAGGCTGCTGAAACTGAGCTTACAAGGAACCCCCAGCCTCAAGTCCCTCAGGCCCTGAGTGAACAGACAGCTCTGTCCCCAC
>NW_011386500.1:0-501 GCF_000754665.1 Bison bison bison
TCTCATCATTTGTTCTTTCTTAATTCTTTATGGTATTGGGGATTTTGCTGCCCTTCCCTCACATACCATGAAAAGGGCTGGACTGCTCAACTTTCACTTTACCACACAGGCAAAAATTTCACAAGATTCATCATTCACAAAATAAAATTCTCTCACATCACAAAATATTAACCTGGTGTTTCAATATTTTTAAGCTATTTGTAATAGTAATATATTTAGAATCCTCCCTGACTTTAAAAAAATTATAATTAAAGCATCAAGATCTCCATTCTATATCCAGTGTTAAGAGCAAAACCCCTGTGATTCACAGCACTTCTCTCTAAGGTACTTAATTAAAATGAAAGTGTTTTGAGGGGTGGGGTGTTTTGTTGTTGCTCTTAGCCTGTGAAAATTATGGTGTTACTCATGTGAAAATTATAGCTCCTACTTAGAAGTCTAACATGATTGTGTAATCCAAAATATAAATAATCTGATGTCCTTCAGACTGCATCTTATATTAAG
>NW_011386501.1:0-653 GCF_000754665.1 Bison bison bison
AAAAAACAGAGATAAACGCGACAGGAGAGGAAATGCCAAGCAATAAGAAGAGGAGGCACAAGGTGTCCCCAGTCTGAGGTGATTGATCGCCCTATCTCCGCATGACCCTGTCCAGGATGGGAATGAGGAAAGGATGGTCAGAGATAACTCAGGACCTTGGCTCCAGAAGTCTGTAATGAGACAAAATGCAAAAAACACGCTCACTATTTCTCCATGTTCTTGTATGTGTTTGGACCAGGAAGAGCGGGTGCATGGTCTGTGGATTCACCCAGGGCATATCAGGTGGGGTGGGCCTTTAAAACCACCGCCTGTGGCGCCCACAGTTTGTGGGGACATAGGCTGTCCTGTGGAAATGGTGGATGTGGATACAGAGGACCTGGGATGTTGAGGAGGCTAAGGTCTTGCTGAGAAGGACAGAGACTCGAAAGGAGAAAGAGGCACAGATTGATGTACTGGAGCCTTGTTCCGCACATGTGAGAAGGAGACACAGAAAGGTCCTGGGCGAGTGCTTGCCAGGATCAGCCCATCAGCCAGCACCCTCTCTCCATGAGGGTGGCACACACTGGCACAATGTAACACAAAAATGCGAGACATGCTAAGGTAGGCTGTCCATGCAAAAACCACAGGCATCCTAGGAGAGACAAGGCGAGAGC
>NW_011386502.1:0-688 GCF_000754665.1 Bison bison bison
TTAGGGGAAGGTACATAGACTCTGGCCAGCAGAAGGACTGAAGCCAGGGAATCAATCCCCGTTATCTCACTGAGCAAACAAGTTCTAAGTGGAATCACAGTGGTGCACCCTGGATGGTTGGCAGAAAAGAGAGGCAGGGGAAAGAGCCTGGAGAGTGGGCAGAGGAAAGGCCACTACACCTGCAGTTTATGAAAAGTAGAAAATGTACCTAATGACCTGGAAGGAGAAACTGTATCTTATTTATTGAGATATCTAGCCAAGGAGAATTCCAGCCAAACAGCCAAAAGTGCTTCCTGGTTTCTTGCTGCCTATAGTAAAATATGAAGGGAAATTAAATGAATAAATAAATAAATATGAGAAAGACTATTTAAAATAAGACAGAACTTGCTGATTTGGAAATTTTCCAGTCTTTAAGATGACAGAAGATGCGAAATTAATGGCTCTGAAGCAAGGTCATATACAAGGCATTGATATAAGATGGTCTAAATATAACATTTACATCACATATAGGTCATTCTTCTTATTATTTTTTTAATAAGGTTGTCTAAAGATGAGTGTGACTGTAAAATTCTTTGTTAAGCCTCAGAAAGCTGGAAGGGGATGCTTCATGGCATTATTTAGGCAGGCCAATGCCCTCCAAAGAGTTCGAGGGGTGTCACTCAGAGATCTATTTCAGTCACACAATAAG
>NW_011386503.1:0-706 GCF_000754665.1 Bison bison bison
AATGTCCAGAAGCTAGATCTGAAATCTGTCCTCGATTCTCCTCTCCAACTTCCTCCATCTTATCACCAACCTGTGGTGTTGTCTGTCCCTTGCCCTGGAAAGATACTTTGTTCTTACAGTCTTCATCATCTTCCTTGAGTGCCTACCCATTGCCTATATTTCATACTGTCTGCTGATTGAATGAACACAATTTATGAATGGAAAGCAGAGGCTGAAGACAGGCCTGCACAGAAGTTTCTGAAGTTACCTAGGGGGAATCTGCATTGACATGTGGCTACGTTGAGTGTTATTACTGACTTGAATCCTGTTAACTTGGTCATCTGGGAAATGCACATTTTCAGTCTGAAACTGGCACAAAAGGTCTTTTTTTTTTCTATTTCATTTTTGTGTACACCTTCTCTATAGTGTCCTATATCTGGTACTGTTACCTCCAAATATTCCCAGTTGAATGTGCCTTGGGCCTGATATGCACATATTCCGTCTTTTAGGCTTGGCTAAGATAGGAGTTCAGACGTCTTGTTGGACACAGTTTCTCAAATTGGTAGAGGGACGTTACAATCTACAATCTTTATCCATTACCAGGACGATGGTCCTTTGGAAGGGCTGCAGGTGTTAACAATGAACTTGCCTAGACCCATGGCTTTTGTGGCCCTAATGGCCCTTCATAGAGCTGAGGACCATTTGATTATCCTTAGGCACTTCAGTT
>NW_011386504.1:0-743 GCF_000754665.1 Bison bison bison
GTCAGAATCCCGCCCAGGCGGAACGATACGGCAGCGCCGCGGGAGCCTCGGTTGGCCTCGGATAGCCGGTCCCCCGCCGTCCCCGCCGGCGGGCCGTCGCCCGCGTCCCCCCGGGGCGCGGCGCGGCGCGCCCCGCCGCGCGTCGGGACCGGGGTCCGGTGCGGAGAGCCCTTCGTCCCGGGACACGGGGCGCGGCCGGAAAGGCGGCCGCCCCCTCGCCCGTCACGCACCGCACGTTCGTGGGGCGCCTGGTGCTAAACCATTCGTAGACGACCTGCTTCTGGGTCGGGGTTTCGTACGTAGCAGAGCAGCTCCCTCGCTGCGATCTATTGAAAGTCAGCCCTCGACACAAGGGTTTGTCGCTCCGGGCCGGCCGGCCGGCGGCACGGGCCCGGCCCGGGGCGGCGGCGGCGGCGGTGGTGGTCCGTGCCACCGCCCCCCTCGCTCTTTTCCCTCCGCGGGCCCCACCTCTCCGTGGGCGGGCGGCGGTGTGTCCTCGGCCCCGGCCGCGGCCTCGGCGGGGTCCCCTCGGGCGGTCGCGGGGACGCCGCCGTCCTCCGCGGGGCGGGGCGGAGGCTCGCGAGGGAGAAGGGGGGGGCGCCCCTGGCGGCGCCTCCCGGCCTCGGGGCGCCGCGCCCTCCTCCGCTTCCCCGCCGCGGGCCCTCGCCCGCGGGCCGGGACGGGGGCGGGGGAGAGGCGTGGCGCGGGCGAGGGTCCGGGGGCGTCGCAGGGCGGCCACGCCG
>NW_011386505.1:0-934 GCF_000754665.1 Bison bison bison
AGGTCTATTGGCCCTGCAGTCACTCGAGAGCAATCCCCAGCTTTCCTTCGCAACTCGAATGGAAGATTGGACTTACCTGGGCCAACACAAGAGGCATCCTGAATTCCCCGTCGTAACTGGAGAATCCTGCCGCAACTCGAGAAAAGCCACGTGGTTCCCACGTCATCGCAAGATGAAGCCCTTTCCTGCTACAGCGTCTCAGGAGAAGTCCCACGTTAGGAATTGGAGGTCGAAACGGTCCTTGGCACCCTTGATGCGCCCCACAAAGTTCCCCGGCATCCCGGTCTCCCTGGAGAGGACCCCGAGGTTTTCCGGCACCACTTCCTCTGAGCCCCTTCTACCCTCCTGATCTCCAAAGGAGGGTCGACTCCCCTGCTTTGTCTGGAAGGGGTTCCCGACCTTCCGGTCGCACCTCAGGATGAGGCCGGTCTCACCAGGACATTCCAGACGTGGCTTCGTGGGTGTTTCCACATTGTGAAGCACCCCGATTTCCCGGTCCCCTCTTGGTAAGAACCCGATGCCCGGACACCTCTCCGAACTCCACCCTGTGAATGAAGTCAACACGAAGGGGCAGTGACTCGCCCGTGCATCGTCCGGAAAGAACCCCAAGGTTCCAAATACAGCTCGACAAGTGACCTCCCTCCCCGGGAACACCTCGAGAGGCAAGCGGAGTTCCATGCCTCAACCCAAGACGAGGCCTGACTCTCCGTCCCCAGTCTGCAGGGACCCTGCGATCGGAGTGTGAAATCAGAGGAACCCTGAGCTTTCTGCCTCAACTGGAGATGAGGCCCTCTTCCAATGCACCAAACCCCGTGGAGTCCCGAGAGGCCCCTCCCACCTCCAGTTTCCCTGACTTCTCAGAGCCACCATGAGAAGCCCCCTGAGGTCACCTGCACAAGTCGAGGGAAGCCAGGGTTTCCTGCCTCAACCCGAG
>NW_011386505.1:4657-5176 GCF_000754665.1 Bison bison bison
AACTCGAGAGCAGAGCGGGGTCCTTTGCTTCCACTCGAGATGAATGCCTGTCTCCCCGCGTGCGTCTGGAATGCAACCCCGAGATCCCTGTCGCCCCTGGGGAGGAACATTGGCTTCTGGACACAAGCCTAGATGAGGTCTATTGGCCCTGCAGTCACTCGAGAGCAATCCCCAGCTTTCCTTCGCAACTCGAATGGAAGATTGGACTTCCCTGGGCCAACACAAGAGGCATCCTGAATTCCCCGTCGTAACTGGAGAATCCTGCCGCAATTCGAGAAAAGCCACGTGGTTCCCCCGTCATTGAAAGATGAAGTCCTTTCCCGCTACAGCGTCTCAGGAGAAGTCCCACGTTAGGAATTGGAGGTCGAAACGGTCCTTGGCACCCTTGATGCGCCCCACAAAGTTCCCCGGCATCCCGGTCTCCCTGGAGAGGAACCCCGAGGTTTTCCGGCACCACTTCCTCTGAGCCCCTTCTACCCTCCTGATCTCGACAGGAGGGTCGACTCCCCTGCTTTGTCT
>NW_011386506.1:0-543 GCF_000754665.1 Bison bison bison
AGATTCACCCAAAGTGTTCTTGACTTCAGTTTGCCTGACCTGTTTCTTGGGAGTGGCGGCATAAAGCTGGGACCTGAAGGATAAACTGGGTATCTTAGCGAGGTTTTCTTTCAGGTTTCTCTGGGGAAAAGTAAACTCCACTTTTGGTTCTTTTGGTTTCCCTACTGCTCTGTTCCAGCTATTCTTCAGGAAAGAGTGTCTGAAGTGCTTGGAAGTGTGGTAGAAAGGCACGGGAAAGGGGACACATAAAGCAGGTAGGGAATCCAAAGATAACTCCTGGGACTGCAGATTTTGCCTGGGGCCCACCTGGTGGTCTTATCACCACCATGGGCTGGTGTGAAAGGAAGCATAACATATAGTTAGAAGGAGACAAAGAAATAGAATCTGAGCTGGAAGAGATCTTAATAATCATGTCATTGGTGTACCCCCCTCATATTCAACCAGGGGGAAAAACCATACACTTCCTCCCACCCGCTCCACGCCCCCAACCCCCACCCCAACGCCTGAGAGGAACGTCACTTGCTCAAGGTCTCACAGCCTAGG
>NW_011386507.1:0-596 GCF_000754665.1 Bison bison bison
CTCCGGGGCCGCGCGGGCCTGAACAGCGAATGGGATCGGGGGGGAGGCCCGGCTCAGCGAGCGCGGCCGGGTCTGGAGTGGCCGCGGGTGGGAGGGCGCCGAGACCTCCGCACCCCTCAGCCAGCCCCCAGGCCCCGCGCGCACGCACGCACGCACGCACGCCCTCCCGGTCAATGGGGGGTCCTGGAAGCCCTTCGGGCTCCCGGGCCCAGCCAGGCGCTTGCTGGTCTGGTGTTGGCGGTGTTCAGTGGGTGGGGTGGGGGGGGGTGCGGGCCGGCGTCGGCAGGCTGGAGTCCGGTCGCGGGTCGTGCGGCTCAAGTACAGCATGCCCCGCGACGAGAGGTGCGGCCCGTTGGCCCGACCTGCAGGGCAGAGCGAAAGGGAGGCGAAGCGCAAGGCTCTTAGGGCGCCCCGAGCCAACCGCCACCGTCTCAGGCCGTATCAGCCTGAAGGCGCCCGATCTCGTCTGATCTCGGAAGCTAAGCAGGTCGGGCCTGGTTAGGATCTTGGATGGGAGACCACCTGGGAATCCCGGGTGCTCGAGGCTTTTGCCTACCAGAAGAGGTCCTTTAGCCCCCGCCGCGCGTCCCGATTCT
>NW_011386508.1:0-535 GCF_000754665.1 Bison bison bison
GCCTCCATATGTTGGAATTTTTAATAGTTTTTCTTTTGTAATTAAGATCTAATCTTACTGCATTGTGGTCAGAAAAGATGCTTGGAATGATTTCTATTTTTTTGAATTTACCAAGGCTAGATTTATGGCCCAGGATTTGATCTATCCTGGAGAAGGTTCCATGTGCGCTTGAGAAAAAGGTGAAATTCATTGTTTTGGGATGAAATGTCCTATAGATATCAATTAGGTCTAACTGGTCTATTGTATCGTTTAAAGTTTGTGTTTCCTTGTTAATTTTCTGTTTAGTTGATCTATCCATGGGTGTGAGTGGGGTATTAAAGTCTCCCACTATTATTGTGTTATTGTTAATTTCTCCTTTCATACTTGTTAGCATTTGTCTTACATATTGCGGTGCTCCCATGTTGGGTGCATATATATTTATAATTGTTATATCTTCTTGGATTGATCCTTTGATCATTATGTAGTGACCGTCTTTGTCTCTCTTCACAGTCCTTTGTTTTAAGTCTATTTTATCTGATATGAGTATTGCTATTCC
>NW_011386510.1:0-778 GCF_000754665.1 Bison bison bison
CTAGGCCTGTGTTAAGTGCTTGACATTGAATTATGCTGTTTGTTAACTGTGTATAGATACTTTATATTTGAATTTGCTACCTATTTTCTGTATTAACATTTATGAAATTAGTATGTGTGAATCAGTTGTAATGTGCATTTAAGATAACTTTTTTTCCAATTTTACTACAAAACAAGATGCCATTAAATAACTGACGCTTTTTAAAAAGAGCTTAACCTTAAGTCTAAGAAATAAGCATGTTTGTCTTTAAGGTGCGGAAACACATTTAAAAGTTATAAATTTGCCCAAAAAGATGCAGCTGGTGTGTGATTAACTTAGAATTCCAGCTTAATCTTCTTTGACTCCAAAGTCCATGTTTTTAAACACTGTACAATAGTGCAGTTGTAAAAATACTCGTGCTTTACATGTGATTTCTCCTAATGATCAGTGGTGGTATACTTGTTTTTTCTTTTTCTTTCTTTTTTTTTACTTTAGAAGAGAATTAAAATCAACATGGAACAAAGCTATTATTCTTGAGTCATGTAGACTTGTAGTCATAGGTTATTCATCTTTCATTTAGTCTCTTTGATGTTCAGTATCTTTATTTGTAAGATAAGGGTGTTTATAACTACCATAGAGTTTTGGAGATAACCAAATAGCACATTTTTCTGTACTTAACTAATATGTAGTATATTTATACCTAGGTGGCAGTTTATTTAAAGGAAGCACTGGGACTTGTGGTCACACCCTCCAAGAACAAAAAAGTATTTAAAATATGGAACGACCATGGATGTCATGT
>NW_011386511.1:0-753 GCF_000754665.1 Bison bison bison
CCGTGGAGACAAAAAGACCACAGGGGCTTCTCCTAGTAACCTTAGGCAGTTAGGAGACCATTAAGGACTCATGAATATTCTACATCTAACACACAGAATTATGGGAAGACAGAAACAACACAGCCAGCTGCTAGACAACTTATAATTGTCAATCAGCCTTGAGCATATGCCCATTTGCATTCCCTTTCATTGACTGGTGGTGGGTACAAGCCCTATTTGACCTGGGCATAATCAAAAGGAAATGTAAAAAGGGGAAGCCAAGAGGGATCAACGGGGTGAGGAGGACTCCTTTGGGAGCGCTGGACTAGGAAAGATCTGTCTGCTTGAGCTGAACTGAGCTGTAACTTGTCTGCTGTTCCACACCTTTTGGTCCATCACTCCACAATTTTGTTGCAACAAAACAGGAAACGAGGAAGAGAAATAAACCAACCTGACAGCTCTACAGTGTTGTTAGCATCCTCGTCACTGTTAGCACACTTAGCACGCTTAGTGAGGGCTGGTAGTAGAGTTAGGGATGCAGGACCTCATGGCCATCTCCATTAGGAAGTGGCTCATATTGAGAACCATGAGATCCTTGACACAATTGGTGAAGGCCAATTTCGACCAAAGTGAAGTTGGCCCGGTCATGTTCTGACCAAGGAGGTGGTAGCCCATTAAGGTCATTCAAAAGACCAATCAGTAGCTCCTCCGGCCTCAAGGAATGCAATCAAGAGATTAATAGCCTAAAACAATAAGCCACCGAAATATTGTAAA
>NW_011386512.1:0-979 GCF_000754665.1 Bison bison bison
AAAGGAGGGCAACTAACCTCCCTAAGACTCAAGGAAGAAACTACAGTCTCACCGTCAACCCCCAAAGCTGAAGTTCTATTTAAACTATTCCCTGAACGCTATTAATATAGTTCCATAAATGCAAAGAGCCTCACCAGTATTAAATTTACTAAAAATTCCAATAACTCAACACAAACTTTGTACTCTAACCAAATATTGCAAACACCACTAGCTAACGTCACTCACCCCCAAAATGCATTACCCAAACGGGGGAATATACATAACATTAATGTAATAAAAACATATTATGTATATAGTACATTAAATTATATGCCCCATGCATATAAGCAAGTACTTATCCTCTATTGACAGTACATAGTACATAAAGTTATTAATTGTACATAGCACATTATGTCAAATCTACCCTTGGCAACATGCATATCCCCTTCCATTAGATCACGAGCTTAATTACCATGCCGCGTGAAACCAGCAACCCGCTAGGCAGAGGATCCCTCTTCTCGCTCCGGGCCCATGAACCGTGGGGGTCGCTATTTAATGAACTTTTATCAGACATCTGGTTCTTTCTTCAGGGCCATCTCACCTAGAATCGCCCATTCTTTCCTCTTAAATAAGACATCTCGATGGACTAATGGCTAATCAGCCCATGCTCACACATAACTGTGCTGTCATACATTTTGGTATTTTTTATTTTGGGGGATGCTTGGACTCAGCTATGGCCGTCAAAGGCCCTGACCCGGAGCATCTATTGTAGCTGGACTTAACTGCACCTTGAGCACCAGCATAATGGTAGGCATGCACATATAGTCAATGGTTACAGGACATAAACTGTATTATATATCCCCCCTCCATAAAAATTCCCCCTTAAATATTTACCACTGCTTTTAACAGATTTTTCCCTAGTTACCTATTTAAATTTTCCACACTTTCAATACTCAAATTAGCACTCCATATAAAGTCAATATATAAACGCAGGCCCCCC
>NW_011386513.1:0-1127 GCF_000754665.1 Bison bison bison
CTGACTGTCTTAGCTGAGAGAACAGAATTCCACCCTCTGTGGGCTTTTGATGAGCACGGCAGTTACCAAAGAGAGAAAGCCACTTATTGTTATTGTACCAGTAAAAGTTGCATGACACACAACTATTTTCTTTTTTTTTTTTTTTAACTTCTTTATTAAGGTGGATACACATTCTCATATTAACAATTCTTGTGAACAAAAGCAACCAAATAGACGATAGTAAGATGTGCTTCACAATAAAAACATCAAGTGGCTAAGAGGAGATCTGGCCCTGTACAACAGAAAGATTAGGAAGCAAAACGTGAATAAGTCCTATATTCCAGGAGCTACCCAAATGTATGAGCAAAGACAGCATACCCATAATATAGCTCACTTAGGTTCCTTCTTTATGACGCATAATTCCTTAATTATCCATTTGTGAAATAAGAACAAACATTAAGAAATGTGAAATCCAAATTGCATTCATTTTCACAATATCAATACTAAACTCAAGACAGCAACTTCATCAAATATAAATGTTTCAAAAGTAAAAGGCAATCTTAATTTTTTTTTATCCTATGAATAGGGTCTGCAAAAATAGGTAAATTATTTTACTGTACTTGCAGGAGATTAGGTCTCAGCCTGCACGGAAGGAGCAAAGCAACAAAAGACAACAAACAAATACTACTAGGAGTAATGCCCATACATATCAAACTATCTAGGTAAACCATGTTTTACTTATGTAGCAAATCTATTAAATAACCAGCATATGGAAGCTTATACCTCATGAGAGAGAATTACCAAATTAACTATACATCTATTAGAAGTCTCTAAACCCCACTCCCCAAACAATTTTAGTACACCTACCAAGTACTGTAGGTCATTTAAAAAAACAGAAATAAAACATACATCAGCCTTTGTAATTAAGCATTTTTCATAACATATAAACAGTGTTCAGATATAAACTGTTAACTAAATATTTTTTCTAAATATGATTTATGTAATCAAGACTTTCTTAAACAAGACACATCTTAGGAATATGATCTGTACAAACTTACAGTAGTGTAAGACTGTTCTATACATCAGTGTCTCTTTTGCTATCTCGTATACAGGGTTTATCGTTACCATCTTTCTAAATTCCATATACA
>NW_011386514.1:0-749 GCF_000754665.1 Bison bison bison
GCATGAAGTAAAAAGTGAAAGTGAAGTCGCTCAGTCAAGTCCGACTCTTAGCGACCCCATGGACTGCAGCCTACCAGGCTCCTCCGTCCATGGATTTTCCAGGCAAGAGTACTGGAGTGGGGTGCCATTGCCTTCTCTGTATTATCCGTCCTACAAAAGCTAATTGACTTTAAACAGCTTATAATAGTTTTTTTTTTTTCTTTAGGACCCAAATAGTCAATGTTTTATAAGGGAAGTTATCTCATGTTTCGAAGAATAATTTGACTAATAATTCTATTGCTAATAATAATCCTATGACTAATAATTCATAGGATCTAGAAAGTTCCCCAATGTTTCTTCAAATTTTATTCGTATGTGTATTCATTAACAAAGGGTTTTTTTGAACGCCTCCTATGTAAAATAAATTATGAATATTTACAAGTATTTTGTGAAAATACACTGATAAATTCTAATTATTTAAAAAATGTTTTGTGAAGATACACTATTACTGAGAAAATAGCTATCAGGGCATTTATTTTTTGTTTATTTTTCAAAGAAATGTACCCCTCTGAGTTTGATTTGGGTATGTATTCACAAAGGAAATATTGCTATCGATGGCTTCCTGTTTAATGTCAGGCTAGTTAAGTGACCCTAGAAATCTTTCAGTTGTGTTAAAATTTCCTTTACATGGATTCCAATATAATTGCTGTTATATTATTTGATATGTAAAAATCAGCTACTTTCTATATTCAAACTCTTTTATACCACTT
>NW_011386515.1:0-685 GCF_000754665.1 Bison bison bison
CTGAAAACTAATTACCTTATTTTCCTGACAGTTTCAAAGCATTTGTGGGGAGGGGAGTAGAGGAGGAACCTCTTATTTCACTAAATAAAAGGCAACACTGTAAGAAGAACTGCATCTCAATTATCTTTTATTTTCAGCTACATCCTTGCAAGCCTGCCCACTTAAACTTTTACATCACTTTCCTATCTTATTACCTCTATGTTGTGGTTTGGTACTTCAAACAAACACTTTTTTTTTCCTTCTTCTTATGGAGGAAAAGATGGTATTGATTTGCTTAAAAGTACGGATGGGTTAAAAAAAAAAAAAGGAACAGCGGGAAATCATTATCTTGAGGAGTAAATGGTTCTTAATAACAGAACTACGGATTTATCCGTCCCTTTGACTGTTAGCATGCCACTAAAGGCTTCAGAAGGCTCAAGAGGGAGGTTAACATCCCCCTTGTCAAGTGTTTGTTTCCTTGCTCCTGCGGTATTGGCTTTGCCAAGTAACCCAATTCCCGTATATAAACATTACAGGTCTCTCCAAACTACTTCTATAAAATAAGATATGGTTTGACCAATCTTATAGAGCAGTCATTTATTTCTATAGCTGCTGGTCTGCTCTGTCTGCCTACATTCAGAAGGGAACAAAAATTCAAAATTTCATTTATTCTGGGCCCAAAACCAGACCTTTTGTCCTTCCTAGA
>NW_011386516.1:0-546 GCF_000754665.1 Bison bison bison
AGCAGCAGCAGCAGCAGCAGCAGCAGCAGCAGTGCATAGATAATCAAAAGGGTTTAGAACAGTCAGGTAGGATCACACAAGTCACCGTGAAGCAATACTTCTCCACTTAGCCAAAGCTAACAAAAGATTTCTGTTCTAGGTCAACCTAGAAGAGATCACGGAAGAGGTAAAGAAACTTAAAATCCATTAGCAAAGGCAGTTCAACCTCTCAAGAAACCTTGTGCTAGGCACAACACTCTTTTCTGGGGGTCCACTTTCCCTACAACCTCCTTATCCCATTCTGTACCCATTCCTTTGCTTCTCCCATCCTGAAACCTGCCACCTGGAAGAAAGAACGACGTCGTTTTCCTTCAGAAAATGCGATTTCATGCCACATACCTTCTTTTAATACCAAGTCATACATTTCCCTTCAGCAACCAAGAACTGACTTTTATATTGGCATTCGACAGATTGGTGAACATACCTATCAGTGATAGTAGCGCCCCTCCCTCCCCCGCACGCAGTCACGCACGCACACACACACACACACACACACACCACCACCCA
>NW_011386517.1:0-683 GCF_000754665.1 Bison bison bison
GTGAATAGATATGGGAGAAGGCAATGGCACCCCACTCTTTTCCAGTACTCTTGCCTGGAAAATCCCATGGACGGAAGAGCCTGGTAGGCTGCAGTCCATGGGGTCGCTCAGAGTCGGACACGACTGAGCGACTTCACTTTCACATCTCACTTTCATGCATTGGAGGAGGAAATGGCAACCCACTCCTGTGTTCTTGCCTAGAGAACCCCAGGGACTGCGGGGAATGGTGGGCTGCCGTCCATGGGGTCACACAGACTCGGACACGACTGAAACGACTTCGCAGCAGCAGCAGCAGCAGCAGCAGCAGTGCATAGATATCAAAAGGGTTTCGAAGAGTCAGGTAGGATCACACAAGTCACCGTGAAGCAATACTTCTCCACTTAGCCAAAGCTAACAAAAGATTTCTGTTCTAGGTCAACCTAGAAGAGATCACGGAAGAGGTAAAGAAACTTAAAATCCATTAGCAAAGGCAGTTCAACCTCTCAAGAAACCTTGTGCTAGGCACAACACTCTTTTCTGGGGGTCCACTTTCCCTACAACCTCCTGATCCCATTCTGTACCCATTCCTTTGCTTCTCCCATCCTGAAACTGCCACCTGGAAGAAGACGACTCGTTTCCTTCAGAAAATGCGATTTCATGCCACATACCTTCTTTTAAACCAAGTCATACAGTTTCCCTAGCAA
>NW_011386518.1:0-543 GCF_000754665.1 Bison bison bison
GTGGGCGCGGCGGAGGGGTGCGGACCACAGGTCAGGGAACTGGGACTGCGTGGAGCAGGGAACCACGTAGTCCGCCCTCTGTTGGCACAACCTGGCGGTCGCAGAAAGGCCTCGCCTTTGGGCTCAAGGCCTTTACCGCTCCACCCCTTTGCTGAAAGGTCAGAGCCGCGCGGTTTTCCCAAGCAGCCTAGTGTCCGCTGCAAGTCCAAGGGCCAGAACCCTGAACTCTGGCCGGCTGGCCCAGCCCTGCTTCTGGCACTTTGGAGGCCAGCGGGCCCTTGACCACCTGCTGGGATGGGAAAGGGAAGGGTCCACGAATTGCACCCTAGAAACTTAGTAGGGTGCATGGGTTTCAAAACCCGGTGGCCGCCCAGGCAGAAAACAAGGGAGGAGGGCACCCTGCTGCCCTTTCATGGCAGCATCTGTGGCTGTCCTGCTGAGGGGGCCTTTTCCGATGGGGACCGTGTGCAGTACAAGTTTGGTGTTTTGGAACCGAATAATTAGAACGTGTAAAAAATTGTAAAATGATGTGGTGGTTTGATT
>NW_011386519.1:0-607 GCF_000754665.1 Bison bison bison
GTTGTAAAAGATGATAAGGAAACTAAAAAAGAAAACCAAAACTTCAGTTGCATAATTAAAATAATTTGTGGGGGAAAAAAATATGAAGGAAGAGTCAGAAATCATTCTTCCTGAATGATAGCTTATATAGTTCCAACTGACTTGCTGCTGAGAAAAAGAAAATGGACAAAATATTTACAAAGCTTAAAAAATACACACTTATACACATACAAGGTGGTAAGACATAATATCAAAAAAAAAAAAACACAAATACCAGAATAAAGCATATAAAGACAAAAGAATGAAAATACAGAAAAGTGTGTAACATACGTAAGAGTCCAATAAGGAAGTCTAACATGCATATAATTGGAAATCCAGAAGGAGAGGAGAAAGGGGAAAAAAGGCAAAAAGCAATACAAATTTCCAAAAAATAGTAAAGAAATTGAGCCATGAATTCCAGAAGTTCTATAAACACCATGAAGGAAGAATATAAAGAAAACTATACTGAAGAGTATCATAAAAAAACTGCTAAAAACTAAGAACAAAAGATAAAAAATCTTAAGGAAAAAAGGGAAAGTGGGGGAAGGCATATTATCTTCTGAAGAGCAACAGTAAGACAGACAGCCGA
>NW_011386520.1:0-536 GCF_000754665.1 Bison bison bison
AACGCTGGGCCAGAAGAAGCACAAGCTGGAATCAAGATTGCCGAGAGAAATATCAATAACCTCAGATAAGCAGATGGCACCACCCTTATGGCAGAAAGTGAAGAGGAACTCAAAAGCCTCTTGATGAAAGTGAGAGTGGAGAGTGAAAAAAGTTGGCTTAAAGCTCAACATTCAGAAAACGAAGATCATGGCATCTGGTCCCATCACTTCATGGCAAATAGATGGGGAAACAGTGGAAACAGTGTCAGACTTTATTTTTGGGGGCTCCAAAATCACTGCAGATGGTGACTGCAGCCATGAAATTAAAAGACGCTTACTCTTTTAATTGGAAGGACAGTTATGACCAACATAGATAGCATATTCAAAAGCAGAGACATTACTTTGCCAACAAAGGTCCGTCTAGTCAAGGCTATGGTTTTTCCTGTGGTCATGTATGGATGTGAGAGTTGGACTGTGAAGAAGGCTGAGTGCCGAAGAATTGATGCTTTTGAACTGTGGTGTTGGAGAAGACTCTTGAGACTCCCTTGGACTGCAAG
>NW_011386521.1:0-507 GCF_000754665.1 Bison bison bison
AACTAAGCAGCTGGTTGCGATGGCACCAAGGGGAAAGGTTGCTCTTTGTGTCTGCCCCTCTACTCCTTTCTTCCTGGACGCCTTAGGGTTTTGTCATGGAGATTTGAAATAAAGTGCACAAAAGTCATATGTGTTGAATCAAGATTTTGCATTTAACCATCTCTCAAAAAGGAAGAGAGCTTCACCTGCACATGTTTCTTTCAAAACCGTCAATTGCTTTTCAATTCTGGGGTTTCTCTCTTGCCTTGTTCAGTTAGCCTTAACAGTAAAAATCAACGAAAACTACATAAAGATTCAAAGATACCAACAAAGGACAGCTTCTGTTTTGAAATCATCTTTCCATTTAGTAGAACACGAGCTCTATTCTTGTATTTTGCCTAGGATTAGCAATGTCCTGGTTCAGATGGCAAGGCATCCGCGCGCAGGAGACTGGGGTTTGATCCCTGGGTCGGAAGATCCCGCCGGAGAAGGAATGGCAACCCACTCCCAGTATCCTCGCCTGGGAAA
>NW_011386522.1:0-539 GCF_000754665.1 Bison bison bison
TGAACCAAAGCACCCATTTTCAAAATCATGTTACCTTCAATATTTACTAAGTGAATTATGAATATTATTATTATAGTCTGCTCTTTAAAGTCTTATGATCAAATAAGAGAAAAGATGTAACCATAACTTGGACAATTTAAACTTCTGAAAAGCTATTACTTCCCCAGTTCCAATGTTTCAAAGTTCTTCCTAAAAGAATAATATCTGAAAACTAAGATAAGTAACATCCCCCAAACATGAAATCTTCAATTTATCAGAGTCTGAGCCTAAATACATAACTTTTTAATGTACAAGATGCAGTTAAAAATAACATGTTAGTTGTTCCTGGTGTTTATCAAACACATTCATTAGACTGATTTAAAGGGCAATACAAGAATAATTTTCTACGATATGCCAAATAATAGATGAAGTCTTACCTCCATTGCTAAAACTACCATCTGTTGGTCATAGTGATTCAGAAGACTGGGCATGAAGGCAGTGTTATAAGGCAAATCCTGGCACACCCTCAAGGTAATAGGCTCAAAGAAAATAAACTGTGC
>NW_011386523.1:0-702 GCF_000754665.1 Bison bison bison
CGAGAGGCCCCTCCCACCTCCAGTTTCCCTGACTTCTCAGAGCCACCATGAGAAGCCCCCTGAGGTCATCTGCACAAGTCGAGGGAACCCAGGGTTTCCTGCCAAAACCCGAGAAAGACCTCGAGAGACCTTCTTCAACACGTCTCGAGGCCAGATTCCCCTACCATGGCTCGGGAGCAATGACGCGCTCCCCCTCGCCACTCGCATGGAGACCCGACTTCCCTGGCGCCCCACGAGAGGCTCACTGACCTCGCCGTCGTACCTCGTGAGAAAGCGCACACTGGGGCCGCCGCTCGAGAACAACCCCGAGATTCCCCCGTCATCGAGAGATGAGGGCCTTCGTCTCCTGCATGGCCTAGAGACCAAACTCGCGAACTCTCTCCAAACGCCTCAGGAGGCTTGACTCCCTTGAGTCCACCCAGTGAGCTCCAAGAGATACACGTCGCGATTCGAGAGCAGAGCGGGGTTCTTTGCTTCCACTCGAGATGAATGCCTGTCTCCCCGGGTGCGTCTGGAATGCAACCCCGAGATCCCGGTCGCCCCTGGAGAGGAACATTGGCTTCTGGACACAAGCCTAGATGAGGTCTCTTGGCCCTGCAGTCACTCGAGAGCAATCCCCAGCTTTCCTTCGCAACTCGAATGGAAGATTGGACTTGCCTGGGCCAACACAAGAGGCATCCTGAATTCCCCGTCGTAACTCGA
>NW_011386523.1:4800-5342 GCF_000754665.1 Bison bison bison
ATTCCGGCACCCCCTCCTCTGAGCCCTTTCTCCCCTCCTGATCTGGACAGGAGGGTCGACTCCCCTGCTTTGTCTGGAAGGGGTTCCCGACCTTCCGGTCGCACCTCAGGATGAGGCCGGTCTCACGAAGACATTCCAGACGTGGCCTCGTGGGTGGTTCCACATTCCGTAGGACCCCGATTTCCCGGTCCCCTCTTGAGAAGAACCCGATGCCCAGACACCTCTCCGAACTCCACCCTGTGAATGAAGTCAACACGAAGGGGCAGTTTTTCCGTGCATCGTTCGGAAAAAACCCTAGGTTCCAAATACAGCTCGACAAGCGACCTCTCTCCCCGGGGACATCTCGAGAGGCAAGCGGAGTTCCATGCCTCAACCCAAGACGAGGCCTGACTCTCCTGTCCCCAGTCTGCAGGGACCCTGCGATCGGAGTCTGAAATCAGAGGTACCCTGCGGTTCCTGCCTCAACTGGAGATGAGGCCCTCTTCCAATGCACCAAGCCCCGTGGAGTCCCGAGAGGCCCCTCCCACCTCCAGTTTCCCTGA
>NW_011386524.1:0-619 GCF_000754665.1 Bison bison bison
ACAAGAGTCGGAAACGACTGAGCGACTAAACAACCTACAACAGCAGGAAAAATAAAACTATTAAAAATACAAACATATGGAGGCTGAACAACACACTTCTGAATAACCAACATATAACAGAAGAAATCAGAAAAGAATTGAAAATATGCATAGATACAAACAAAAATGAAAACACGATATGAATGAAAATGAAATGAAAACCAATGGGATTCAGAAAGCAGCGGTAAGGGGAAGATTCATAAAAATACAAGCTTATCTGAAGAAACAAGAGAAACCTCAAATAAATGACCTAATGTCCCAGCTAAAACAATGAGAAAAAGAAGAAATGAAGAACCCCGGGGTTAGCAGAAGGAAAGCAATCATAAAAATTAGGGAAGAAATAAGTGAAAAAGAAAGGAAACTGTTACAAAAATCAGCGAAAGGAAAAGACAGTTCTTTAAGATTAAAAAAAAAAAAGACAAGCATTAGCCAGATTCATCAAGAAAGAAAGGGAGAAGAATCAATTCAACACAGTAGAAATGAAAATGGAAAAATCACAACAGATGACACAGAAATAGAAAGGATCCTGAGACTACTATCAGCAGCTATATGACAATAAAATGGACAACTTAGAAGAAAT
>NW_011386525.1:0-804 GCF_000754665.1 Bison bison bison
ATAACTGTGGTCTTGCTGTGCTGCAACAATTACAAGATTTGATGTGATCATGACTGTTTGTGAGCTTGCTTTTCTTGAGAATATCAGCTTTAATAACTGCAATTACCTCTGTCACTGTGGCGGCAATATCATTGACTCAAAAAGTGCATACTGCTCAATATGTTAATACTATGTCTAAAATTGCCTGGAAAATCCCATGGACAGAGGAGCCCGGTAGGCTACAGTCCATGGGGTCGCAAAGAGTCGGACACGACTGTGTGACTTCACGTTCACGTTCTCGTTCACGTTCATGTCTAAAAAATGGCTCTTTAGCTTTGGCAGGAAGTTATAGATAGGAAACTAGAAAATGGAGGTAGATGCCCTGGAGGAAAGCAGTAATGCATATTGGGACTGAATTACAGGCATTAAAAGTAAACCTGTCACTGTCCTGTCATGCCGACTACTGGTGGATTTGTGTAACACCCATGAAAGTAAACGAGACAGATTATAACTGGGAGAAAATTAGAAATCATATTTCGGGGGTATGGAATAGCTCCAGCATTAGTTTAGATTTAGGCAAACTTCACACTCAGATAAAGACCATGGAACATTCCCATTGGATTTTTCCACCTCAGGAGCAGCAAATGACCTTTTTCTTATATTTTTGAACCTTATTTCAGGAAAAAACATTCTGTCTACTATTTTTAGCTACGCTGCCGTGGCCACTCTAATTCTGCTTCTCATAATTATTCTTCCTTGTATTGTCAGAACTCTTGGACAGAGCACTCAGAAGCTCGTGACTGAATTACATCTGGCTGTTTTAAA
>NW_011386526.1:0-617 GCF_000754665.1 Bison bison bison
ACTCGAGAGCAGAGCGGGTTCTTTGCTTCCATTCGAGATGAATGCCTGTCTCCCCGGGTGCGTCTGGAATGCAACCCCGAGATCCCGGTCGCCCCTGGAGAGGAACATTGGCTTCTGGACACAAGCCTAGATGAGGTCTATTGGCCCTGCGGTCACTCGAGAGCAATCCCCAGCTTTCCTCCGCAACTCGAATGGAAGATTGGACTTCCCTGGGCCAGCACAAGAGGCATCCTGAATTCCCCGTGGTAACTCGAGAATCCCGACGCAACTCGAGAAAAACCACGTGGTTCCCCCGTCATCGCAAGATGAAGCCCTTTCCCGCTACAGCGTCTCAGGAGAAGTCCCACGTGAGGAATTGGAGGTCGAAACGGTACTTGGCACCCTTGATGCGCCCCCACAAAGTTCCCCGGCCTCCCGGTCTCCCTGGAGAGGAACACCGAGGTTTTCCGGCACCACTTCCTCTGAGACCCTTCTACCCTCCTGGTCTCCACAGGAGGGTCGACTCCCCTGCTTTGCCTGGAAGGGGTTCCCGACCTTCCGGTCGCACCTCAGGATGAGGCCGGTCTCACGACGACATTCCAGACGTGGCCTCGTGGGTGCTTCCACGTTGCGAAGCA
>NW_011386526.1:4688-5338 GCF_000754665.1 Bison bison bison
ACGTGGTTCCCCCGTCATCGCAAGATGAAGCCCTTTCCCGCTACAGCGTCTCAGGAGAAGTCCCACGTGAGGAACTGGAGGTCGAAGCGATACTTGGCACCCTTGATGCGCCCCCACAAAGTTCCCCGGCATCCCGGTCTCCCTGGAGAGGAACACCGAGGTTTTCCGGCACCACTTCCTCTGAGCCCCTTCTACCCTCCTGGTCTCCACAGGAGGGTCGACTCCACTGCTTTGTCTGGAAGGGGTTCCCGACCTTCCGGTCGCACCTCAGGATGAGCCCGGTCTCACGACGACATTCCAGACGTGGCCTCGTGGGTGCTTCCACGTTGCGAAGCACCCCGATTTCCCGGTCCCCTCTTGATAAGAACCCGATGCCCGGACACCTCTCCGAACTCCACCCTGTGAATGAAGTCAACACGAAGGGGCAGTGACTCGCCCGTGCATCGTCCGGAAAAAACCCAGGTTCCAAATACAGCTCGACAAGTGGCCTCTCTCCCCGGGGACACCTCGAGAGGCAAGCGGAGTTCCATGCCTCAACGCAAGACGAGGCCTGACTCTCCTGTCCCCAGTCTGCAGGGACCCTGCGATCGGAGTCTGAAATCAGAGGAACCCTGAGGTTCCTGCCTCAACTGGAGATGAGGCCCTCTTCC
>NW_011386527.1:0-702 GCF_000754665.1 Bison bison bison
CGCTCTGCTCTCGAGTCGCGACGGGTATCTCTTGGAGCTCACTGGGTGGACTAAAGGGAGTCAAGCCTCCTGAGGCGTTTGGAGAGAGGTCGCGAGGCTGGCCTCGAGGCCATGCAGGAGACGAAGGCCCTCATCTCCGCGATGACGGGGGAGTCTCGGGGTGGTTCTCGAGCGGCGGCCCCAGGGTGCGGTTTCTCACGAGGTACGACGGCGAGGTCAGTGAGCCTCTCGTGGGGCGCCAGGGAAGTCGGGTCTCCATGCGAGTGGCGAGGGGGAGCGCGTCATTGCTCTCGAGTCATGGTAGGGGAATCTGGCCTCGAGACGTGTTGAAGAAGGTCTCTCGAGGTCTTTCTCGGGTTGAGGCGGGAAACCCTGGCTTCCCTCGCTTTGTGCAGGTGACCTCAGGGGGCTTCTCATGGTGGCTCTGAGAAGTCAGGGAAACTGGAGGTGGGAGGGGCCTCTCGGGGACTCCCCGTGGGTTTGGTGCATTGGAAGAGGGCCTCATCTCCAGTTGAGGCAGGAACCTCGAGGGTTCCTCTGATTTCGGACTCCGATCGCAGGGTCCCTGCAGACTGGGGACAGGAGAGTCAGGCCTCGTCTTGGGTTGAGGCATGGAACTCCGCTTGCCTCTCGGGTGTCCCCGGGGGAGAGAGGCCACTTGTCGAGCTGTATTTGGAACCGTTGGGGGTTTTTTCCGGTCGA
>NW_011386528.1:0-504 GCF_000754665.1 Bison bison bison
GAAACGACTGGACTGGAAGAAGCACAAGCTGGAATCAAGACTTGCCGGGAGAAATATCAATAATTCTCAGATATGCAGATGACACCACCCTTATGGCAGAAAAGTGAAGAGGAACTAAAAAGCCTCTTGATGAAAGTGAAAGAGGAGAGTGAAAAAAGTTGGCTTAAAAACTCAACATTCAGAAAACGAAGATCATGGCATCTGGTCCCATTACTTCATGGGAAATAGATGGGGAAACAGTGGAAACAGTGTCAGACTTTGTTTTTTGGGGGCTCCAAAATCACTGCAGATGGTGATTGCAGCCATGAAATTAAAAGATGCTACTCCTTGGAAGTAAAGTTATGACCAAGCTAGATAGCATATTGAAAAGCAGAGTCATTACTTTGCCAACAAAGGTCCGTCTAGTCAAGGCTATGGTTTTTCCAGTGGTCATGTATGGATGTGAGAGTTAGACTGTGAAGAAAGCTGAGTGCCAAAGAATTGGTGCTTTTTGAACTGTGGTGT
>NW_011386529.1:0-759 GCF_000754665.1 Bison bison bison
AACTCACAGGGGAATGCCATACGGCATGGACAGGTCTATGCTCTGTAGGAGAGCTCTAGTGAAGCTCATCTCTCAGGAACATTCTTGGCTCCTATAGGGGACACCTCTGTGTGTGAAGCTACACACCCAACATAGGGGCAAAGGGAGCCTGATTCTGTCCGTGGGATGCTGATGCTTTGTGCCAAAGCACCTGCTTGAGAATCCATCCATTCACGCTTCCCTCACCTTGACAAAGGTCTCATTGCTGAAGCTCTTGGCAGTTTGGAAAGAAACAGACCCTTACCCTTCACCAAGTAGGCCCTTTTCCTAGTTTGAATGGAAAGGCAATTGCTGAGCTGAGGCCGGCAAGGTGCCAGTCAAGTTTGACATATTCCCGAAGCCTGCTGCTTCATGAAAAATAACGCTAGAATCTAGGACTGTCTTTGCAAGGCTGGCAAAGGGCAGTCAGGAACCTCCAACCTGCCTCTGGAATTTCCGTCTTTTGAGCAGATCTGGACGTCTTCTTTTGGAGAAGCTAACACATTCCTTCCAAATAGAGGCTTCCAAACACAGGCCGGTTGGCTGCCTCTACCTGTCCTTAAGAGGCTTGCTTTTTCTGCTTTCTGCGAACTCCGCTTCCTGCCTGGGGGAAAAGCGGTTCTTGGAGATCTTTTTTCAGGGCCTATTTCATTGGAGTTGGTGTTGAGTCCAGAGAGCCACACGCACAGGGGAAGGCAAAACCACATGGACAAGTCTTTGCTCCATAGGAGAACTCTAGTG
>NW_011386530.1:0-696 GCF_000754665.1 Bison bison bison
TTTCTTTTCTTTCCTTCCTTTCCTCTCAACATTTTGTTAGTTTTATTTTCAGTGCTTTCATCCCCACTTGGGACTTTGCTTTAGATTTCTTTTCCAGCTTGTGCACTCGCACTCGTTAGTTTTGTGTTTAACTGGTAGATATCATTTTTGGTTTCCGTTGTTTGCTAGGTCAGCCTATTGTAGTTTATTTTTGTTGAACTGTTTGGATTTTGCTGATGGTTGTATATGTGTATATTCCCATATATTGGAATATATGTGTATATTCCTTTATTTTAATTATTATTTGTGTGACAGTGTAGCTGCCATTTGTCAGGGGTTCACCTTTGGTTTGTCTTTTTTTTTTTTGGTATATTTATTTTAATCTAACTTAATACCATAACAAACCACCTGTTGTAACGGTGTTCCTGGCCAATGATCCAGCCCCGAGCATTTGGAGTGGGAGCACTGACTCCAAGACCCTATACAACCAGAGAACTCCTAACCTTAGGGAGTATCAATTACTGAGAACTCACTCATGCAAACTAAACCACTTGAATACAAGACCTAGAATCACCCAACCACAAATCAGGACAACCCAACCCAATGTAGGACACCTCATCCAAACAGCAAATAGGACAAAAATAGAAACCCAGTCATCAGCAGACAGGATTATCCTTCTCAATCAGCCCTGCGCATCAGAAGGAAAGAAAAAAAAAA
>NW_011386531.1:0-668 GCF_000754665.1 Bison bison bison
GATAGCTTTCTCTGTGGAAGGTGGAAGCCTCCCTTCCGTCCCTCACTGAAGACAGGCAAACCGACCACAACTCAAAGCAATGGTGTTTGCCACGTGGGGCATACCTTCCATGGTCTTTACTGATGGACACGCTTCACCCAAAGCTCTTGCAAAGTTCTTCAGAACTGTCAGTCTTCCAGTCACCCGCCACCATCAGGCGAGGTGTAGAGAACCGATGGATAAACTGGAGGAATGACTTCTTCCATGGGGTTGGATGAACTGAGGAACAGGAGGCTGAAGTGGATGCCTGACTTCTTGAGGAAAAGAGGATGGGGGGATGGGGGGGATGGGGGGATGGGGGGGGGGGCTGGGGCGGGGGGAGGAAGGGCAGGACGGTCCACTTAGGAGGGCTGGTTGAACATGGACACATAAACTGTACATCCAAAGAATCCACAAGCACCTACTATATACTATGCCAGCACGGGAAAGTAGACGTATGATGTTGCATGAACCTCTCCAAGGGAAAAGACTGAACACCTGAAACGAACACGACTTTGGAAACCCATCTGGCTTCATTTCTGCCGTGAGGGTGCTGTCGTGTGCATATCTGAGGGGATGGATATGTCTCCCGGCCATCTTCATTCCAGCTTGTGCTTCATCCAGCCCAGCGCTCCTCATGATGTGTACTC
>NW_011386532.1:0-740 GCF_000754665.1 Bison bison bison
GGTTTACGCGGGAGACCAATCAAACTTCAAGACAAGAAGTTTGCACCACTTACGTAGGCCCCAGGTGCCCTCTCGAATAGCGGAAGGTGCCTCACCCTAGACACCTTCTCGTGGGTCTTTAGCAGCTCAGGGATAATTAGTAAGCGTGGTGGGGTCTGCGCTCCAGATGGAGACTCAGCTGGAAGTTAAAGGGAAGAATGACAAGGAACTTTATGAGTTGGAGCTCTAAATTAACTCTTTGACAGAGAGAGCGAGATGGTGGTGGGGGACAGCCCCCAGTGAAATCAGATGTGAGAGCACAAAGCAATACAGTAGGCAGACTCTGGTTTTTTTTGGGGAGGAGATGCCCGAGAATATCCGGGTGGACTCCTGAGGCTCGATCCCGCATTTGCGTATGCCGAGCCTCTTTCCTCATGACCTTTGTCCAGAGTGGAATGCCTCCCCGGCTCCCGGCACATGATCAGTGCATGCTCAGTCACGATATCAGTGCATGGACAGCCACGTGATCACTGAGGGCACAGTTACGTGATCAGCGCCTCTCAGTCAGGTGATCACCGTATGATAAACACGTGATCAGTGAACGACCAGCCACGTGATCACTGCATGCGCAGTCAGGTGGTCAGTTCCTGATCAGCCACGTAATCAGTGCGTGCACAGTCCCATGATCAGCGCCTGTCAGTCACTGATCACTGCCTGATAAACATGTGATCAGTGCCCGCTCAGCCACGTCATTAGTGCAT
>NW_011386533.1:0-765 GCF_000754665.1 Bison bison bison
GAAGAGAAGAGAAAAGCAAAGGAGAAAAGGAAAGATATAAACATACTGAATGCAGAGTTACCAAAGAAAAGACAAGAAGAGAAAAGAAAGCCTTTTTCAGTGATCAATGCAAAGAAATAGAGGAAATAACAGAATGGGAAAGACTAGGGATTCTTCAAGAAATAAGAGATACCATAGGAACATTTCATGCAAACATTGGCTCGATAAAGGACAGAAATGGTATGGACCTAACAGAAGCTGAAGATATTAAGAAGAGATGGCAAGAATACACAGAAGAACTGTACAAAAAAGATCTTCATGACCCAGATAATCACGATGGTATGATCACTGACCTAGAGCCAGACAGCCTGGAATGTGAAGTCAAGTGGGCTTTAGAAAGCACCACTACGAACAAAGAGAGTGGAGGTGATGGAATTCCAGTTGAGCTATTCCAAATCCTGAAAGATGATGCTGTGAAAGTGCTGCACTCAATATGCTAGCAAATTTGGAAAACTCAGCAGTGGCCACAGGACTGGAAAAGGTGAGTTTTCATTCCAATCTGAGAGAAAGGCAATGCCAAAGAATGCTCAAACTACAGCAAAATTGCTTTCATCTCACACGCTAGTAAAATAATGCTCAGAATTCTCCAAGCCAGGCTTCAGTAATATGGGAACCATGAACATCCTGATGTTCAAGCTGGTTTTAGAAAAGGCAGAGGAACCAGAGACCAAATTGCCAACATCCGCTGGATCATGGAAAAAGCAAGAGAGTTCCAGAAAAACCTCT
>NW_011386534.1:0-770 GCF_000754665.1 Bison bison bison
AGCTCCAAGAGATACCCGTCGCCACTCGAGAGCAGAGCGGGGTTCTTTGCGTCCACTCGAGATGAATGCCTGTCTCCCCGGGTGCGTCTGGAATGCAACCCCGAGATCCCGGTCGCCCCTGGAGAGGAGCAGTTGGCCTCGTGGACACGAAGCCTAGAGTGAGGTCTATTGGCCCTGCAGTCACTCGAGAGCAATCCCCAGCTTTCCTCCGCAACTCGAATGGAAGGTTGGACTTCCCTGGGCCAGCACAAGAGGCATCCTGAATTCCCCGTCGTAACTCGAGAATCCCGCCGCAACTCGAGAAAAACCACGTGGTTCCCCGTCCATCGCAAGATGAAGCCCTTTCCCGCTCCAGCGTCTCAGGAGAAGTCCCACGTTAGGAATTGGAGGTCGAAACGGTACTTGGCACCCTTGACGCGCCCCCACCGAAGTTCCCCGGCATCCCGGTCTCCCTGGAGAGGAACACCGAGGTTTTCCGGCACCACTTCCTCTGAGCCCCTTCTACCCTCCTGATCTCGACAGGAGGGTCGACTCCCCTGCTTTGTCTGGAAGGGGTTCCCGACCTTCCGGTCGCACCTCAGGATGAGGCCGGTCTCACGACGACATTCCAGACGTGGCCTCGTGGGTGCTTCCACATTGCGAAGCACCCCGATTTCCCGGTCCCCTCTTGATAAGAACCCGATGCCCGGACACTTCTCCGAACTCCACCCTGTGAATGAAGTCAACACGAAGGGGCAGTGACTCGCCCGTGCATCGTCCGGAAAAATCCC
>NW_011386535.1:0-646 GCF_000754665.1 Bison bison bison
GAGACGACTCTAATGATACATCACAGGCAGATCCGTTTGAGAACCTATAGAGGGGCCTCTTACCCTCACCACAAAACCTGGGTGTCAGGGAAGGCTTTCCAGAGGCACCATTTCGTTGAGGTCCATAGGTTGAACCTAGGTAAACCAGGGTTGAGATGCAGGAAGAATTTCAGGCAGGGAAAATAGCATCTTGGAAGGCTATGTGACCAGGGAAACTTAGGACAATTCAAGAAACGAAAAATGCCCTATGGGATGGAAGCCAAAGAGTGCAGAGGGCATTCCAGGCAAAAGACATCAGAGAAGAACGTGAGGAGCAAGCCTGAAGGGAAGTGGTCGTATCTTCAATATGCTGGGAAAATACGAGAGCCGTTGGAGCAGGGAGGTGACAGCATTGCATCTGCATTTCCAAAAGGTCATCTTGCTCCACGTCACTAATGATTGGAGAGGCTCAACTCCAAACTCCAAGGAGGGACCACTTCACATGAGTCCGACTGGGCCTCACTGCGATGTCTGTCAATAACCGATGCTGGAGAAGATGTGGAGCAAAGGGAACTCTCCTCCACGGTGAGTAGGAATGGGGCGTGGGGTAGAGCCGGTATGGAAAAGAATATGGAGGTTCCCGAAGGAACTAAAAGTGGAAGTAGCC
>NW_011386536.1:0-505 GCF_000754665.1 Bison bison bison
CCGCAGCAATGGACCTGAACTGGACTCAGCCGTGGGGTTGTCTATGGAAGGAAAGGTGGGAAAGGTCATGTCTGTCTTTCTTTTGTTTGTTTGTTTGTTTCTATTGTTGGCCAGGCAGTGCAGCTTGCAGGATCTTAGTTCCCCAACTATGTATAGAATCCATGCCCTCAGCAGTGAAAGTGCAGAGTCCTAACCACTCCAGGACTACCAGAGAGTTCCTAGTAGGTCATTTCTTGAGCCTGGCAGATGGCCCAGAAGTCTGACATTGGCTGCTGAGAGGCAGCCTTCTATGGGTCAGGCTTGGGTGAAGTCACAAAACATCCCTCTCTCCCTGATCTCTGGGAGCCCGGTGACCATGGCCCATATCATAGAAACTTCTGGGGGTAGAGAGAACTGAAGGACGACACACCCCCTCCCACTCATATTCCTTCCTGGCCACAGACCCAAAGGCCTTCCAATAAATTCATCTGCTCTCAACCCATCTACAGAAAGCATGCTGTCCTCC
>NW_011386537.1:0-560 GCF_000754665.1 Bison bison bison
ATGGTAAGCCACATGATCAGTGCATGACCAGTTACGTGATAAGCGTATGATCATCCACATAATTAGTGAATGTGCAGTCACGTGATCAGTGCATGATCAGTCAAATGATCCGTGCGAGATCAGTCACGTGATCAGTGTATGATCATCCACATAATCAGTGCATGAGCAGTCACCTGTTCAGTGCATGAGAGCCATGTGATCAGTGCATGGGAATCACGTGATCAGTGTATGATCAGACACGTGATCACTGTATGATCAGCTTCGTGATCAGTGCATGATCAGCCAAGTGATCAGTGCATGATCAGTCACATATAAGTGCATGATCAGCCATGTGATCAGTGCATGCACAGTCACCTGATCAGTGTATGATCAGCGTCATGATCAGTGCATGATCAGCCACGTGATCATTGTATGATCAGTCACGAGATCAGTGCAAGGTCAGGTAATCAGTGCATGATCAGCCATGGGATCAGTGCAGGATAGCCATGTGATCAGTGCATGATAGCTACGTGATCAGTGCATGGTCAGCCACGTAATCAGTGCATGATCAGCCACGTGAT
>NW_011386538.1:0-913 GCF_000754665.1 Bison bison bison
ATGGATAGATCGACCAAACAGAAAATTAGCAAGGGAACACAAACTTTAAGTGATACAATGGATCAGTTAGACCTAATTGATTTCAAAAGAACGTTTCACGCCAAAGCAATGAATTTCACCTTTTTCTCAAGTGCACATGGAACATTCTCCAGGATAGATCACATACTGGGCCACAAATCTAGCCTTGGTAAACTGAAAACAAAATCAAAATCATTTCAAGCATCTCTTCTGATCACAAAGCAGTAAGATTGCATGTCAACTACAGGGGGAAAGAAACCATGACAAATAGAAACATATGGAGGGTAAACATCGTGCTTCTGAATGACCGACATATAACAGAAGAAATCAGAAAAGAAATGCAAATATGCATACAAACAAATGAAAAATGAAAACACAACACATACAAATAGCTAGTGAAAAGAAGAGAAGAGAAAAGCAAAGGAGAAAAGGAAAGATATAAACATCTGAATGCAGAGTTCCAAGAAAAGCAAGAAGAGAAAGAAAGCCTTTTTCAGTGATCAATGCAAAGAAATAGAGGAAATAACAGAATGGGAAAGACTAGGGATTTCTTCAAGAAATAAGAGATACCAAAGGAACATTTCATGCAAACATTGGCTCGATAAAGGACAGAAATGGTATGGACCTAACAGAAGCTGAAGATATTAAGAAGAGATGGCAAGAATACACAGAAGAACTGTACAAAAGATCTTCATGACCCAGATAATCACGATGGTATGATCACTGACCTAGAGCCAGACACCCTGGAATGTGAAGTCAAGTGGGCTTTAGAAAGCATCACTACGAACAAAGAGAGTGGAGGTGATGGAATTCCAGTTGAGCTATTCCAAATCCTGAAAGATGATGCTGTGAAAGTGCTGCAGTCAATATGCCAGCAAATTTGGAAAACTCAGCA
>NW_011386539.1:0-825 GCF_000754665.1 Bison bison bison
TTTCAGGATGGGAGAAGCAAAGGAATGGGTACAGAATGGGATCAGGAGGTTGTAGGGAAAGTGGACCCCCAGAAAAGAGTGTTGTGCCTAGCACAAGGTTTCTTGAGAGGTTGAACTGCCTTTGCTAATGGATTTTAAGTTTCTTTACCTCTTCCGTGATCTCTTCTAGGTTGACCTAGAACAGAAATCTTTTGTTAGCTTTGGCTAAGTGGAGAAGTATTGCTTCACGGTGACTTGTGTGATCCTACCTGACTGTTCTAAACCCTTTTGATATCTATGCACTGCTGCTGCTGCTGCTGCTGCTGCTGCGAAGTCGTTTCAGTCGTGTCCGAGTCTGTGTGACCCCATGGACGGCAGCCCACCAGCCCGCAGTCCCTGGGGTCTCCAGGCAAGACACTGGAGTGGGTTGCCATGTCCTCTCCAATGCATGAAAGTGAAATGTGAAAGTGAAGTCGCTCAGTCGTGCCCGACTCTGAGCGACCCCATGGACTGCAGCCTACCAGGCTCTTCCGTCCATGGGATTTTCCGAGGCAAGAGTACTGGAGTGGGGTGGCATTGCCTTCTCCCATATCTATTCACAAGCCTGCCTAAATCATTGACTTCTAGCCACCTTTGGGATGCCAATGACCACCCACCCTTACCAGGCCACAGAGGAGAGAAAACACTTACCACAGGAGGTCCGGGTAAGGAACAAGGAACTAACAAGCTCCCACCAACCAGGATTCTGCAGAGGTCAAACAAGAGGTCAGCAAAGAGATGGGAGACTGCAGTCCAGAGGTCCTAGCAACTTCCAGCGAGCAGCAAAGACCCAGCATAGTCAAAAAC
>NW_011386540.1:0-774 GCF_000754665.1 Bison bison bison
GAGGAGATGAAGAAGCAACGGAAGCATGTCATGACAGTGAAAGAGTAGATGATGATAAACAGTATTAGTAGTGGCAAGATGCCTGCTCCAGAGTTCAGGTCCAAGATGCAGCATGTTTGCACTAGAATGTGGGTTTAATAAGTTTGTGATGCCTCCCCGAAAGTGAAAATTCAGCAGTTACTACGAGCCTACCCTGGATCGTGGGGTTGGAAGGGGCAAAATGAGAGCTCCAGGCTGCAAGCTCAGAACGTGCATGATGTGCACTAGAGTGGGCTCATTGGTGGTTGATGTATGTATTAGATTGCAAGTTCAGAAGTTGTGACATGGGTATTATATAGCACCCATGTTATAAAACCTCACACTGGTCATCTATTTTTTACATATAGCACTGTACACATTTAAATGCTATTTTCTTGAATCTTCACCTTCACCTTCTCTCACTGAGTCCAAAAGTCTGTTCTTTAGATATTTGTCTCTTCTCCTGGCCTGCGTATAGGCCATCTTTATAAATTCCACATATATGAATTAATATACAGCTTTGTCTTTCTCTTTCTTAGTTCCTTCACTTTGTGTAATAGGTTTCACACGCTTCCACCTCATTAGAACTGACTCGAATGCATGACTTCTTATTATTGAGTAATATTTCATATGCATATGTAGCAAAATGTCCTTAATCATTCATCTGCTGATGGACCTCTTGGTCACTTCCATGTCCTAGCTATTGTAAACAGTGCTTCAGTAAACACTAGAATACTGTGTTTCTTTCAATTCTAG
>NW_011386541.1:0-763 GCF_000754665.1 Bison bison bison
ATATGATAAACACGCGATCAGTGAACGATCAGCCACGTGATCACTGCATGCGCAGTCAGGTGGTCAGTTCCTGATCAGCCACCGGATCAGTGCGTGCACAGTCCCATGATCAGCGCCTGTCAGTCACTGATCACTGCCTGATAAACACGTGATCAGTGCATGATGAGCCACGTGATCAGTGCACGATCAGCCACGTCATCAGTGCATTCGCAGTCACCTGATCCGTGCATGCTCAGTCACATGATCTGTACTTGATCAGCCACGTGTCAGTGCCTGCAGAGTCACGTGTTCAGGGCCTGCTGAGCTGCGTGATACCTGTCGGCTCATCTGCTTGGCAATTGCCCGCTGAGCTGCGTGATTCCTGCCTGGTCACCTGCTTGATTATTTCCAGTTGAGCAGCATGATTCGTCACTGCTCAGCTCCATGCTTATAGCCTGCTGATTGCGTGGTTCGTGTCTGCTCAGCTCTTTGAGTATTGCCTCCTGAGGTCCCTGTTCGGGCGCCACCTGCCGGGGACCAGCCCCAGCTGATGCAGGGTATTCGAAGGAGAGATGGCCTAGGCGACTATTTATATGCTCCTCAGAGATATCAAGAATAATAGTATGAGGATACCTCAGTAGGAATATTCGGTGGAGAAAAGAGACTGAGTAGCTTGGTTTATGCGGGAGACCAATCAAACTTCAAGACAAGAAGTGTGCACCACTTACGTAAGCCACAGGCGCCCTCTCGAAGAGCGGAAGTTGCCTCACCCTAGACATCTTCT
>NW_011386542.1:0-668 GCF_000754665.1 Bison bison bison
GGCCGATCGCACGCCCCCCGTGGCGGCGACGACCCATTCGAACGTCTGCCCTATCAACTTTCGATGGTAGTCGCTGTGCCTACCATGGTGACCACGGGTGACGGGGAATCAGGGTTCGATTCCGGAGAGGGAGCCTGAGAAACGGCTACCACATCCAAGGAAGGCAGCAGGCGCGCAAATTACCCACTCCCGACCCGGGGAGGTAGTGACGAAAAATAACAATACAGGACTCTTTCGAGGCCCTGTAATTGGAATGAGTCCACTTTAAATCCTTCCGCGAGGATCCATTGGAGGGCAAGTCTGGTGCCAGCAGCCGCGGTAATTCCAGCTCCAATAGCGTATATTAAAGTTGCTGCAGTTAAAAAGCTCGTAGTTGGATCTTGGGAGCGGGCGGGCGGTCCGCCGCGAGGCGAGCCACCGCCCGTCCCGCCCTTGCCTCTCGGCGCCCCTCGATGCTCTTAGCTGAGTGTCCCGCGGGGCCCGAAGCGTTTACTTTGAAAAAATTGAGTGTTCAAAGCAGGCCCGAGCCGCCTGGATACCGCAGCTAGGAATAATGGAATAGGACCGCGGTTCTATTTTGTTGGTTTTCGGAACTGAGGCCATGATTAAGAGGGACGGCCGGGGGCATTCGTATTGCGCCGCTAGAGGTGAAATTCTTGGACCGGCGC
>NW_011386543.1:0-701 GCF_000754665.1 Bison bison bison
GGGCTCGATCCCTGGTCAGGGAACTAGATCCCACATGCCACAAGGAAGATTGATCTTATGTGCTGCAACTAAGACCCGGTGCAGTGAAATAAATACTCAATAAATTAAATATTTAAAAGAAACCTCAATTATTAAAAAAAAAAGATGCAATTCTAATTTATTTTAGAAATAGCTTGTGTGTCTGCTAGTCAACAGTAGAGCTAAGGCCAGAACCTGGGGTTTCCCAATTCTTAAACCATTGTTTTTCTTAGACATGAACCATGAATTGCTTTAGAGAATAATCCTTTCTCTTCCTCTCTTAATCCAGAATTGGGGGGGGGGGCGGGGAGTGAGAAAGCTTAAAGACTTAAAAAACAATCAGGACATCAAGAATCAAGTTATCCTGGAAGGAGGTCAAGACAGTAACCACAGAGGCTGGATTAAGGGGAGGAGAACCAGGCAAGATAAGGTCTTAATCTAAAGCAATTAGAGTAAGCAGGCAAGCTTTTGTTACTGTTTTTAGCTGAACGCTGTGAACAGAAAGTTTTTTTGAAATCCTTGGCTAAATCAAAACCTGCAAAGTGAGGACTTCTAACCTTCAAGAAAAAAAAGCTGAGCGTGAGACAAAAAGGTATTTGTTTTTATACTTAACTTGGTAGGGAAAAGGAAAGAAAAATAAGATGTCAGTTCAGCTGGGTCCCAATTCCAGCCCTGGGAAGCCC
>NW_011386544.1:0-788 GCF_000754665.1 Bison bison bison
GTTACGACGCGGAATTCAGGATGCCTCTTGTGTTGGCCCAGGGAAGTCCAATGTGCCATTCGAGTTGCGAAGGAAAGCTGGGGATTGCTCTCGAGTGACTGCAGGGCCAATAGACCTCATCTGGGCTTGTGTCCAGAAGCCAATGTTCCTCTCCAGGTGCGACCGGGATCTCGGGGTTGCATTCCAGACGCACCCGGGGAGACAGGCATTCATCTCGAGTGGAAGCAAAGAACCCCGCTCTGCTCTCGAGTCGCGACGGGTATCTCTGGGAGCTCACTGGGTGGACTAAAGGGAGTCAAGCCTCTTGAGGCGTTTGGAGAGACGTCGCGAGGTTGGCCTCTAGGCCATGCAGGAGACGAAGGCCCTCATCTCCGCGATGACGGGGGAGTCTCGGGGTGGTTCTCGAGCGGCGGTCCCAGGGTGCGGTTTCTCACGAGGTACGACGGCGAGGTCAGTGAGCCTCTCGTGGGGCGCCAGGGAAGTCGGGTCTCCATGCGAGTGGCGAGGGGGAGCGCGTCATTGCTCTCGAGTCATGGTAGGGGAACCTGGCCTCGAGACGTGTTGAAGAAGGTCTCTCGAGGTCTTTCTCGGGTTGAGGCAGGAAACCCTGGCTTCCCTCGACTTGTGCAGGTGACCTCAGGGGGCTTCTCATGGTGGCTCTGAGAAGTCAGGGAAACTGGAGGGGGGGGGGCCTCGTCGGGACTCCGACGGGGTTTGGTGCATTGGAAGAGGGCCTCGATCTCCAGTTGAGGCAGGAACCTCAGGGTTCCTCTGATTTCAGACTCCGA
>NW_011386545.1:0-758 GCF_000754665.1 Bison bison bison
ATGAGAAGCCCCCTGAGGTCACCTGCACAAGTCGAGGGAACCCAGGGTTTCCTGCCTCAACCCGAGAAAGACCTCGAGAGACCTTCTTCAACACGTCTCGAGGCCAGATTACCCTACAATGGCTAGGGAGCAATGACGCGCTCCCCCTCGCCACTCGCATGGAGATCCGACTTCCTGGCACCCCACGAGAGGCTCACTGACCTCGCCGTCGTACCTCGTGAGAAACCGCACACTGGGGCCGCCGCTCAAGAACAACCCCGAGATGCCCCCGTATCGAGAGATGAGGGCCTTCGTCTCCTGCATGGCCTAGAGACCAATCTCGCGACCTCTCTCCAAAACGCCTCAGGAGGCTTGACTCCTTTGAGTCCACCCAGTGAGCTCCAAGTAGATACCCGTCGAGATTCGAGAGCAGAGCGGGTTCTTTGCTTCCACTCGAGATGAATGCCTGTCTCCCCGGGTGCGTCTGGAATGCAACCCCGAGATCCCTGTCGCCCCTGGAGAGGAACATTGGCTTCTGGACACAAGCCTAGATGAGGTCTATTAGCCCTGCAGTCACTCGAGAGCAATCCCCAGCTTTCCTTCGCAACTCGAATGGAAGATTGGACTTGCCTGGGCCAACACAAGAGGCAGCCTGAATTCCCCGTCGTAACTCGAGAATCCCGCCGTAACTCGAGAAAAACCACGTGGCTCCCCCGTCATCGCAAGATGAAGCCCTTTCCCTATACGGCGTCTCAGGAGAAGTCCCCGTTAGGAATTGG
>NW_011386546.1:0-633 GCF_000754665.1 Bison bison bison
GCCAAGGGCCCCATTTCAATCCCTGGACTGGAAACTAAGACCCAGAAGTTAAGCAGCATGGCCAGAAAAAAAAAAAAAAAAGGAAATTAGGACACACAAGACATCAAGGATGCATGGACATAAAGGGACAGGAGGACACGAGAATGCAGCTGTCTGTGCATCAGGGAAAGAGATCTCCTGAGAAACCACACTGTCAACACCTTGATCCTAGACTTCTAGCCTCCAGAACTGGGAGAAAACAATTTCCTGTTGTTTAAGTCTCTCGTATATCTTGTGGCCACCTTAGTACATTAATGCGTTCTTTAGATCAGGAGTCCCTGGAGAGGGCTTACCTCCAGGACAGGTGGGGAGTATGCAGGTGATGACTCAGCTCCCAGGTGACTTCTAAACATCAACAAATGCCCACCCACCCAGATTTTCCAGGACACAGCCTGCTCCTGTGGACCCCTTCTTGCAGACCACTGCTGCTAAAAGTCCCCACCCAACTCTCGTTCTGGCCCCAACTTTCTTACTTCTCTCCTAGACTGTGAGGGACAGAACCTTGAGAACAGAGCAAGGCCTGTGCTCAAACCATCCTGGTTGTGAAGGGGAGTATGTGTTTTAAACAAAAAAAAAAAAAGGAAGAAAACCCAT
>NW_011386547.1:0-767 GCF_000754665.1 Bison bison bison
CAACTGAATGATTCACAAATTTTCAGAGAAGAAAGGATCATTTCTCTTTAACAATGAGTAGTTTGACTCCTCTCAAAGCAAAGTCATAAGTGAGTCTAATTTTGTGTGAGACTATGAAAACTCAGTGTTTTTATTATACTTTTGCTTATTATGGGAGGTCTGAGCAGGCACTTTTGAAGGTTTATTCATACCAGTCATTCTCATATTTATCAAGTCTTTAAAGGTTGAATCACTGAGGTGTTGCTTCTACACTTGTACTAGGCTGAGTAGCAACATGCCTTTCTCCCTAAGTGCAGTAAAAGTCTTCCCAATCTGTCTGTCTTCTGTCCTCTGGAGTATGTATTGCTTGAGCTCACCACAGCCTAGTAGATGGAAATCGCCAGGATATTCTGGAACCATTGTTATTGCAGTCTCTTCAGGAGGTTACAACTGCTGCAAACCTCAGGATTATACAAAGAGCTTTTTACCACCTCAGATGAAGGATAAAAGTCAACACTCGTGACATCACAGGCTTCCATGGCCTGTACATGATTGTTGGCTTTGCTTTCATAATCATCCTGTTTCTTATACCAACTAAGATGTCATTGTATTTTTTTTATTCATGATTTTATCTTTGATGGTTTTTAGATCTATTATGGATTTTCCTATATATCTTCACTTATTGGTGAGGGTCTTATGTTAGTAGTAGTTTCTAAAACTGACTTGCAGTTAGTTAGCTGTGGTAGAATAGGAAAAGAATGACCAACTGTATATTATTAATATTATGT
>NW_011386548.1:0-1289 GCF_000754665.1 Bison bison bison
TTTATCACACGGTGATCACGTGACTGAGAGGCGCTGATCACGTGACTGTGCCGTCAGTGATCAACGTGGCTGAGCAGGCACTGATCTCGTGACTGAGCATGCACTGATCATGTGCCGGGAGCCGGGTAGGCATTCCACTCTGGACAAAGGTCATGAGGAAGGAGGCTCGGCATACGCAAATGCGGGATCGAGCCTCAGGAGTCCACCCGGATATTCTCGAGCATCTCTCCCCCGAAAAATCCTTAGTCTGCCTACTGTATTGCTTTGTGCTCTCACCTCTGATTTCACTGGGGGCTGTCCCCCACCACCATCTCGCTCTCTCTGTCAAAGAGTTAACTTACAGCTCCAATTCATAAAGTTCCTTGTCATTCTTCCCTTTAACTTCCAGCTGAGTCTCCATCTGGAATGCGGAATGGACCACCCTTCCTAATTATGCCTGGACTGCCAAGACCCACTCGAGAAGGTGTCTAGGGTGAGGCACCTTTCGCTATACGAGAGGGCGCCTGCGGCCTACGTAAGTGGTGCAACCTTCTTGTCTTGAAGTTTGATTGGTCTTCCACGTAAACCAAGCTACTCAGTCTCTTTTCTCCACCGAATTTTCCTACTGAGCTCTCCTCATACTATTATGCTTGACATCTCTGATTAGCATATAAATAGTCGCCTAGGCCATCTCTCCTTCGAATACCCTGGATCAGTTGGGGCTGGTCCCCGGCAGGTGGCGACCGAACAGGGACCTCAGGAGGCAATACTCAAAGAGCTGAGCAGACACGAACCACGCAATCAGCAGGCAATAAGCATGGAGAACAGCAGTGACGAATCTTGCTACTCAACTGGCAATAATCAAGCACGTGACAAGGCAGGAATCACGCAGCTCAGCTGGCAATTGTCAAGCAGATGAGCCGACAGGAATCACGCAGCTCATATGGCAATTGTCATGCAGATGAGCCGGCAGGAATCACGCAGCTCAGCAGGGCCTGATCACGTGACTCTGCAGGCACTGATCACGTGGCTGATCAAGTACAGATCACGTGACTGAGCATGCACTGATGACGTGGCTGATCAGGTACTTATCACATGGCTCATCATGCACTGATCACGTGTTTATCAGGCAATGATCAGTGACTGACAGGCGCTGAGCATGGGACTGTGCACGCACTGATCACGTGGCTATCATGCACTGATCAGGTGACTGCGCATGCACTGATGACGTGGCTGTTCGGGCACTGATCACGTGTTTATCAGGCAGTGATCAGTGACTGACAGGCGCTGATCAGGGGACTGTGCAAGCA
>NW_011386549.1:0-653 GCF_000754665.1 Bison bison bison
ACAGAAGAATATCCAGTTATTTCATGATGGCATTTGCACCTCCAAAAAACACAAATGGTCCCAAAATGCAGACAAAGATGAGTACCTGGACACCCCTAAACCATCAGCTTTTGAATGACCGGGTGAGTAATAGGAACTATTGTCTTAGTTGAAATCATACTTTGAAGGAAAAAAAAGCATTAAAATTTTGGTAAATCAAAACATGAAAAGGAATTGCTTAGGATTGTATAGGGGATACAAAAAAAATGAAGGATTTCTTCAAAAATTTTAATTGAAAAAACTGAAATACATTTAGAACAAAAATAAAGAAAACTTTAATTGAGCCCCAGTTACATGGCCAGAGTTGGCAAGAGAGACAAAGTTCCTGCTTAGAAAGAAAGATCTTAGGGACTTCCCTGGTGGTCCAGTGGCTAAGACTCTTTGCTCCCAGGGCTGGGGCCCAGGTTCTATCACTGGCCAGGAAATTCAGTCCCACATACTGCAACTAAAGACCTTGTGTGCTGCAACTAAGACCCAGCACAGCCAAATAAATTAATAAACATTTTTTAAAGATTTAGGAGATGAGAAGGAGGAGTGTCTACCAGCTCCCTTTCACCTCCATATCCAACTGGTTTCAGGTTCTGTGAGTCTTCCTCCGAGGTCTCTTCATCCAG
>NW_011386550.1:0-585 GCF_000754665.1 Bison bison bison
GTAAAGAATTGAATCATTACAGCCACATACAACAAAAAAGGGAAAAGGTAGGGGGAGAGCTTCACATTCCCCAATCTTTTTCTGAAGAAAGTAGGTCAGACTCATTAAACCAGATGGAGCAAATAAATAGGCTCGGCTTCCCAGGTGTCTCAGTAAGAATCCACTCACTAATGCAGAAACTGCAGGACACATGGGTTTGATCCCTGAGTTGGGAAGATCACCTGGAGGAGAAAGTGTCAACCCACTTTAGTGTTCTTGCCTAGAGAATCCCATGGATAGAGGAGCCTGGAGGGCTACAATGCATGGGATCACAAAGAAGTGGACACGACTGAGCAATTGAGTGCACACACACACACACACACACACACGAGTCTACCTTTTGGCCTCTGAAAGTTTACATGTACCATGGTTGTCGTTTAGTCATGTCTGACTCTTTGCCACCCAGTGAACTGCAGCACACTAGGCTTCCCTGTCCTTCACCATCTCCCAGAGCTTGCTCTAGCTCATGTCCATTGAGTCGATGATGCCATCCAACCATCTCGTCCTCTGTTGTCCCCTTCTCCTCCTGCCTTCAATCTCTCCCAC
>NW_011386551.1:0-587 GCF_000754665.1 Bison bison bison
ATAACTATTACGCAGAAGTTTGGGAAGAAATGATGAGGAACGCAGTAGGGAAATGTGAAGTCAGAGAAATGTGTTGTAGGCAAAGGAATGTGGTAAAAACTGAAAACATAATGAAAGAAAAGTAGGCAGGCTCCTTGAAAATAACTTGGATGTTGTGGTAGTAAAGGTGATAAAACATTCTAGAAATGGAATGGGGAAAAGACGATAAACATTTCTATAGGGACTAGAAAAATGAATAAGTAACAGACAATCAACAACACACACACAAAAAAGACTTTGGCCTCTTATATGCTAATACACACTGTTGTACAGCAGAAGCCAACACAACACTGGAAAGAAACTATCCTCCAATTTAGAAATAAAGTTTAAAATGAAACACAAGTGTTCAAAGGCACACGAGACCAGACAAAGTTAATTGATACGTATAGTACATTTCACTGAAGCAGAGCAGAATACACATTTTTTCTAAAGTGAAAATAAAATATCTTCAAGATATATCACAAAATGGATCTCAAATCAAGCCTTGATAAATTTGAGATAGTGGTAATGGTATCAATCTTTTTTTTTTTAACCACAACGTTATGATT
>NW_011386552.1:0-853 GCF_000754665.1 Bison bison bison
GTCCGAAGGGAAGGCGAGAGCTGAGCTGAGGCACCAGTCAGGCACCAGTCACGTCTCCCACACTCCCGCAGCCTGCTCCTTCCCGGGCGCGAACGCTAGAAGCTGGGCAGGGCCTGGGGAGGCTCGCCCAGCCCAGAGCAGCCTCTCGGCCGGGGCTCTGTGCTATCGCGCCTGGGCGCAGAGCTGGAGCTCCGCCGGTGTGGAAGCTCACTCGGTCCTTCCCAGTAACAGGCTTGCAAGCACCCGCCGGCAGCCAGCCTCTTCTCTCCCGCGTTCCGGGCATTGGGCTCCAAACCTGGGACCAAAGTACTGCCCGGACCTCACTGATCAGGGGGCTGGTTCCCCTGCGCTGCGGCTGTGCTAGGGAGCCCAAACGCACAGGGGAAGCCCGCACAGCACATCCACCTGCCTCTAGGCGGGAGGACAGCTCCAGGGAAGGCCCGGTCTGGCAGGCGCTTTCTGGGCACAAACGGAGCAACACTCTGGCTGTGGAGCCGCCTCCCCAAGCCAGGGGCACCGGGACCCTGATTCCCTCCGTGCGGCGCTCAGTCTGGGCGGGGAAGCACCAGCTTGGGAATGCAGCCTGGGGCGCTTCCTTTCCCTCGGAAAGAGCTCTCCCTGCGGGAGGCTTGGGCAGTGTGCACACCCTCAGCCCCTAAGCCCTCTGCAAGGACGCCTGGCTCCTAGGTCCGAAGGGAAGGCGAGAGCTGAGCTGAGGCACCAGTCAGGCACCAGTCACGTCTCCCACACTCCCGCAGCCTGCTCCTTCCCGGGCGCGAACGCTAGAAGCTGGGCAGGGCTTGGGGAGGCTCGCCCAGCCCAGAGCAGCCTCTCGGCCGGGGCTCTGTGCTAT
>NW_011386553.1:0-1084 GCF_000754665.1 Bison bison bison
AAAGGGGGGCCTCGGTAGTGCGAAGGGGAGGGCTGAGGCGCTCCGGTCGACCGCGCCTCCCTGGCTTCTGGTGGGTTTGGGCACCGGACAGGTGCCGGGCAAGTTGGGCGCTCAAGTTTCGCTGCGTCTAGGCCCGCAGGAGGTTCAGAGGCCCCTGGGCCGCGGGGGTTGGGAGGCGGCGGGCGCCGAAGACCGACACCTCCGGGGCCGCGCGGGCCTGGAGCAGCGAATGGGATCGGGGGAGCCCCGTCAGCGAGCGCGGCCGGGTCTGGAGTGGCCGCGGGGTGGGAGGGCGCCGAGGACCCTCCGGCACCCCTCAGCCCAGCCCCCAGGCCCCGCGCGCACGCACGCACGCACCGCCCTCCCGGTCAAGTGGGGGGGTCCGTGGAACGCCCCGTCGGGCCCCCCGGGCCCGGCCAGGCGCTTGCTGGTCTGGTGTTGGCGGTGTTCGGGGCGGCGGGCCGGCGTCAGCAGGCTGGAGTCCGGTCGCGGGTCGTGCGGCTCAAGTACAGCACGCCCCGCGACGAGAGGTGCGGCCCGTTGGCCCGACCTGCAGGGCAGAGCGAAAGGGAGGCGAAGCGCAAGGCTCGTAGGGCGCCCCGAGCCAACCGCCACCGTCTCAGGCCGTATCAGCCTGAAGGCGCCCGATCTCGTCTGATCTCGGAAGCTAAGCAGGGTCGGGCCTGGTTAGGATCTTGGATGGGAGACCACCTGGGAATCCCGGGTGCTCAAGGCTTTTTGCCTACCAGAAGAGGTCCTTTAGCCCCCGCCGCGCGTCCCGATTCTTGGATCCCCCCCGCAGCCCCAGCCCCTCCCGGGCCGCGGGGAGCGGCTGGCCGGGGCCCCGACTCCCGCTGCAGACCTGGCTTGCCTCCGCGCGGCCCGCGAGCCCCTCGCATTCGCATTCGGCTTCCAGGACACCCGACGACCGGCAGTCCCGTCTCCATCTGGGGCTCCTTTGGCTTGCCTCAGGCAATCCCGGGGCTTGCACCGACTCCAGCCAGAGCCCCGGCCCCGCCCACCCCCTGCCTCGCAGGCGATCGCGCATGCGCGTGTGCGCGCGCACGCACAGATAGATGTGCCC
>NW_011386554.1:0-608 GCF_000754665.1 Bison bison bison
TTGTCTGCAGGGTAATAAGAGAGTGGACTAGAAGAGAACCCTGGAAGGTACCAAGGAAGCCTTGGGAGGGTGTGGAGAGGTGGGAGGAAGCCCAGAGGAGTGTGCTGAGTTGGAAGCCAAGAAGGGTGTTTCAGGGAGGAACAGTCAGTGATGGTTTCCAAGAGTAAGATGAAGACCTGAAAGTGCCTATTTGATTCAGCAACAGAAGGTCTCTGGTAACCGATCTAGGGGTTTGGGTGAGTGGTGGGAGCAGACACTGAATTAGGGTGAGCTGAGGGTGAGAGAGGTGGTCGTGGGGGACATGAGTGCCATGACTCTTCTAAAAGCTTGGCTCTGAAAGAGGGCTGGAGAGAGGGAAAGGGGTTGATGAGATGCTTGCTCTTGCTTTAGGTGGGGGAGCATTTTGTTAATATTAAGCTTGGTGAGGCTTCAGTTCAGTTCAGTTCAGTCCAGTCGCTCAGTTGTGTCCAACTCTTTGGGACCCCATGAATCACAGCATGCCAGGCCTCCCTGTCCATCACCAACTCCCGGAGTTCACTCAAACTCATGACCATCGAGTCGGTGATGCCATCCAGCCATCTCATCCTCCGTTGTCCCCTTCTCCTCCT
>NW_011386555.1:0-571 GCF_000754665.1 Bison bison bison
CTGAGCGGCTGGGTCCCGGCCCACTAGGCCAGCAGTCTGCAGCGTCCGTGCGGCTCTCCCACCATGGCTTCGTCCGGCTCCTCCAGCACCTCACGCGGTACGTTCGCCCTCGGGTCCCTGGGGTCCGGGTCACGTCTCGGGGGATCCGTGGATCGCCTCGGCCACGGGTTCACGGCAAACGTGTCCACCCACCACCGAGAACGGCAGGGACCGGCCGGCTGGGGCCACGGTTCCCAGGAGTCGGCTGTGCCCAAAGGGGCATCGTTTGTTCGTTTTGCTCCTTTGGCACACACGTGGCTTCTCCCTTCTCTTCTCTGGGAAGATGGTGTTGTTTGAAGGGGGTGGGGGTGGGGGTGGGGGGTGGGGTTGCGGGGGCTGGGATGGGGGCCCTTTATCCTCCTCTTCCTGCCGGAATGGGAGTCGGGGAGCTCTGGGGCTTGGCCTCCTTCAGTGGCTTTCTCACAACAATGGCCTGGTGCCTTCTGCCATTGAGGGTTGGGCTTCGCTTCGTTCCCTTTCCTTTTCCGCTACTGGCGGCAAATATGGCCCGTGCTCGTGTTAGCCCGGAGAA
>NW_011386556.1:0-718 GCF_000754665.1 Bison bison bison
GGGAGCGCGCCCGGGGCGGGGCGAAGCCGGGCGGCGCGGGTCGGGAATCGGGTCCTGGCGGGGATGTGGGGTGGTGGGGTTTGGGTATTTCCCAGTTTTTCTCTCGAGGTTGCCTTTATGGCCTGGAATGCCCATTTCGTTTCCCTGCAGGAGGCTCGCTTACCCTGTCTCCCGTGAACTGCATTTCCCAACCTGGGCGAAAAGCGGTTCCTGGAGATCTTTCCTCAGGGGCTGTTTCCCCGGAGCGGGTGCGAACCTCGGGGACCCAACTCACACGGGAAGACAAAACATGGACAAGTCTATGCTCTGCAGCTGAATTCTAGTGAACCTCATCTCTCAGGAACATTCTTGGTTCCTATAGAGACACCTCTGTGTGTGAAGCTGCGTACCCAACATAGGGGCCCAGAGAGCCTGATTCTCTCTGTGCAGCTTTGGAGCTATCGTTCAGAAACAGCTTGAGAATCCATACAATGTTCTCCTTACCGCTGAGAGCATTCTCATTGCGGTATCCCTTGGCATTTTGTAGAAATCCGCACCCAAACCCTTCTCGAAGTAGGCCCTTGTCCTAGTTTGAATGGAAAGGCAATAGCTGAGCTGAGGCCGATAAGGTGCCACTCAAGTCTGAAATGTTCCCAAAGCCTACTCCTTCACGGAAAATAATGCTAGAATCTAGGAATGTCTTTGTAAGGCTGGCAAAGGGCAGTCAGGTACCTCCAAC
>NW_011386557.1:0-564 GCF_000754665.1 Bison bison bison
GAACACAGCCGACCGAAGCCGGCCTTGGAGCTGCGGAAGGTCCCAGTGTGCCCTGCCTGCCGGCGCAGTCGTGATTCACCAGTCCAAACACGGAGGAGGGACAAACCGCACGCCGCCCCAACAGGAGCACGAGCGGCTCGACCGTCCCAGCGCGGACACCCCGCCTCCGGGGCCGAAGAACGTCGGCAACGGCCCTTGTGCCAGCGGGAGGGCCAGAGCCACCAAGGGGAAGAACAAGAAGCCGCGGCCGTCTCTGGGGCTGTGGCGGTAGGTCGGCTCTGACGCACATGCGTGCAGACGCCCAGGCACACGCTGCGTGCGGCGCGCCCTGTGTGACGCACCAAGAGTTCCGACGAGGAGCGAGTTCCGACGAGGAGCGAGTTCCGACGAGGAGCGAGTTCCGACGAGGAGCGAGTTCCTCTCGGCCGTGTGCGTGATGCAGCCTCCTGGGAAAAAGCGGGGCCTGGAGTGTGCCCGGGGTCTCGGTGTTCACTTGGGACGGGCTCGTGCCTGAGCGGCTGAGCTCTCGAGGGCTGGCTCTGCTGGGAAGTCGCTGGAGAGGAT
>NW_011386558.1:0-741 GCF_000754665.1 Bison bison bison
GTTACAATAGTTTGACTGTGGCAGTTGCAGATCTCCAGTTTCACTGCAGCCTGAATCTTTTGGATTTTTCAACTGGGAGATATAAATTGGATTAAATAGAAAAATTTGTTAAGCTAGATAAACAATGATTATAAAAAGTCAAATACAGAAAACGTTAAATAGGACAGAATTGAGGAACGTGACCTTTGGAATATATCTCCAGAGCAATATTGGTTTAAAGGATTAAAATATTCTTTCTTTAAGAACAATGGCAATAATGATAGTGATATTGATAATGAAGGAAGAAGTGGCTTATTGTCAAAATTATACACCTCGAAGTAGGGTTTTGTTTTGCTTGTCTCCTTGATAGGTGATATATATGGGGGAAAAAAGATGTGTACTGAAGTGATCAGAATTGTGTTAAGTAGTCAGAAAACATGTAAAGATGAGTCAAAGCCAGGCAGACCCAAAAAAGTCATAAACAAGGAAGATTGGCAGAGGTGCCTAAAACATTTGGGATTGAAGAGATTCCTGTTTTAGTTTTGGTAAGGACAGATTTAAGAATTCATTTGTTAAAGAACAACAAAGTCTCAAATTTCAGATACAATTTTAAATATTGACTTTCAATGATTCTGTCAAATATATATTTCCTTTTTAAAGAGACACTAAAAAATATTTTAATATTACCTATAATTTCACCACCTAGGAGACAACCAGTATTAACATTTTGTGTTTATAATATCCATGCATAAGTGTGTTTTT
>NW_011386559.1:0-832 GCF_000754665.1 Bison bison bison
AATTCCCCGTCGTAACTCGAGAATCCTGCCGCAACGCGAGAAAATCCACGTGGCTCCCCCGTCATCGCAAGATGAAGCCCTTTCCTGCTACAGTGTCTCAGGAGAAGTCCCACGTTAGGTATTGGAGGTCGAAACGGTACTTGGCACCCTTGATGCGACCCACAAAGTTCCCCGACATCCCGGTCTCCCTCGAGAGGAACACCGAGGTTTTCCGACACCACTTCCTCTGAGCCCCTTCTACCCTCCTGATCTGGACAGGAGGGTCGACTCCCCTGCTTTGTCTGGAAGGGGTTCCCGACCTTAAGGTCACACCTCAGGATGAGGCCAGTCTCTCGACGACATTCCAGACATGGCCTCGTGGGTGCTTCCACATTCCGTAGGACCCCAATTTCCCGGTCCCCTCTTGATAAGAACCCGATGCCCGGACACCTCTTCGAACTCCACCCTGTGAATGAAGTCAACAGGAAGGGGCAGTGACTCGCCTGTGCATCGTCGGGAGAAGACCCCCAGGTTCCAAATACCGCTCGACAAGTAGCCTGTCTCCCCGGGAACACCTCGAAAGGCAAGCGGAGTTCCATGCCTCAACCGAAGACGAGGCCTGACTCTCCTGTACCAAGTCTGCAGGGACCTTGCGATCGGAGTCTGAAGTCAGAGGAACCCTGAGGTTACTGCCTCAACTGGAGATGAGGCCCTCTTCCAATGCACCAAACCCAGTGGAGTCCCCAGAGGCCCCTCCCACTCCAGTTTCCCTGACTTCTCAGAGCCACCATGAGAAGCCCCCTGAGGTCAACTGCACAAGTCGACGGACACCAGGGTTTCCCGCCTCAACCCG
>NW_011386560.1:0-528 GCF_000754665.1 Bison bison bison
AAATTCAACATCCATTTATGATAAAAACTCCAGAAAGTAGGAATAAAAGGAACATACCTCAACATAATAAAAACTATTTATGACAACCTCACAGCAAACATTATCCTCAATGGTGAAAAATTGAAAGCATTCCCCCTAAAGTCAGGAACAAGACAAGGGTGCCCACTTTCACCACTACTATTCAACATAGTTTTGGAAGTTTTGGCCACAGCAATCAGAGCAGAAAAAGAATAAAAGGAATCCAAAGTGGAAAAGAAGAAGTAAAACTCTCACTGTTTGCACATGACATGATCCTCTACATAGAAAACCCTAAAGACTCCACCAGAAAATTACTAGAGCTAGTCAATGAATATAGTACAGTTTCAGGATATAAAATCAACACACAGAAATCCCTTGCATTCCTATACATTAATAATGAGAAAATAGAAAGAGAAATTAAGAAACAATTCCATTCACCATTGCAATGAAAAGAATAAAATACTTAAGGAATAATATCTAACCTAAAGAAACTAAAGAACCTATAATATA
>NW_011386561.1:0-683 GCF_000754665.1 Bison bison bison
ACTGAAATCACAGCAAGAATCTTTTCTGATCACACTGATACATGATTAAGGATCATTTATAGGAAAATTTGTAAAAAACACAAACACATGGAGAAATCAAACAGGTCACTGAAGAAATCAAAGAGGAAATTTAAAAATACCTAAAAACAAATGGCAATGAATAAATGATAACCCAAAACCTATGTGATGCAATAAATCAATGCTAAGAGGGAAGTTTATAGCAATACAAGAAGCCTACCTCAAGAAATGAAAAGAACATCAAATAAACAACCTAATCTAACACCTAAAGAACCTAGAAAAAGAGGAAAATGGCCACAAAACCTCCAAAGTGAGCAGAAGGAAGAAATCATAAAGATCAGAGCAGAAATAAGTGGAAATGAAGGAAACACGAGCAAAGATCAATAGAACAATAAGATACGTCTTGGAGAACATAAACAAAATTGACAAATCATTAGCCGGACTCATCAAGAAAAACAAGGAGAAGACTCAAAGCAACTTGAAATGACAAAGGAGATGTTACAACAGACCACACAGAAAGACAAAGGGTCATAAGAGACAATTAGAAATAACTGCATGACAATAAAATGGATATCCTGGAACAAAAGGACAAATTCTTAGAAAAGTACAATCTTCTAAAGACTGAACCAGGAACAAATAGAAAATATGAATAAATCAAGCACAAT
>NW_011386562.1:0-870 GCF_000754665.1 Bison bison bison
TCCCGCCTAGAGGCAGGTGGATGTGCTGTGCGGGCTTCCCCTGTGCGTTTGGGCTCCCTAGCACAGTCCGCAGCGCAGGGGAACCTAGCCCATGATCAGTGAGCTCCGGGCAGTACTTTGGTCCCAAGGTTTGGAGCCCAATGCCCGGAACGCGGGAGAGAAGAGGCTGGCTGCCGGCGGGTGCTTGCAAGCCTGTACTGGGAACGACCGAGTGAGCTTCCACACCGGCGGAGCTCCAGCTCTGCGCCCAGGCGCGATAGCACAGAGCCCCGGCCGAGAGGCTGCTCTGGCCTGGGCGAGCCTCCCCAAGCCCTGCCCAGCTTCTAGCGTTCGCGCCCGGGAAGGAGCAGGCTGCGGGAGTGTGGGAGACGCGAGTGGTGCCTGACTGGTGCCTCAGCTCAGCTCTCGCCTTCCCTTCGGACCTAGGAGCCAGGCGTCCTTGCAGAGGGCTTAGGGGCTGGGGGTGTGCACACTGCCAAAGCCTCCCGCAGGGAGAGCTCTTTCCGAGGGAAAGGAAGCGCCCCAGGCTGCATTCCCAGGCTAGTGCTTCCCCGCCAAGACTAAGCCGCCGCACGGAGGGAATCAGCGTCCCGGTGCCCCTGGCTTGGGGAGGCAGCTCCACAGCCAGAGTGTTGCTCCGTTTGTGCCCAGAAAGCGCCTGCCTGACCGGGCCTTCCCTGGAGCTGTCCTGCCGCCCTAGAGGCAGGTGGATGTGCTGTGCGGGCTTCCCCTGTGCGTTTGGGCTCCCTAGCACAGCCGCAGCGCAGGGGACCAGCCCATGATCAGTGAGCTCGGGCAGTACTTTGGCCCAGGTTTGGTAGCCCAATCGCCCGGAACGCGGGAGAGAAGGGGCTGGCTGCCGGCGGGTGC
>NW_011386563.1:0-747 GCF_000754665.1 Bison bison bison
CGAACAAACAGAGGATGAGATGGTTGGATGGCATCATCAGCTCGATGGACATGGGTTTGGTTGGACTCCGGGGGTTGGTGATGGACAGGGAGGCCTGGCATGCTGTGGTTCATGGGGTCACAAGGAGTCGGGCACAACTGAGCCACTGAACTGAACTGAACTGAAAAGATTTATATACATTAAAGATTAACTGCAAGGGGAAAAGAACAGTAGGGAAAGTAAACAAATAATAAATGTAGAAAAAATAATAATAGGTTTAAAAAATGAAAAAGAGAGAGAGAGAAAAGGAAACTCCACAGAATTTCAAAAGCTGTATATAGAGACAGAGATTTATAACAGCAATACAAATGTGACCGAAGAAAAATAAGGCTCAAAAGCTTCATTAGATTTCATAGTGCCAATGAAATCGGCAACTACAACGTGGGCGAGGGGAAGGAATTGAAACCAACCACACAAACAGAAATCCTAAAGAATCTACAGAGCAAGTCAAAACATGAGAATAATACAGGTTTTTCTTTAGTCATTGCTCTCAGAGTCCTTTCACCCGCTAAAATTGCAGTCCACCTCACTTCCCTAGGATGCCCTCCAAAACTGTGCTGAACTCTGAACCTGATTTGGGGGGAGCTCATTCTAATCCGGTCCTACTCCTATACGTTTTTTGCTCCAATGTTCACAACTATCGGAACTAGGACGTTTCCTTTTGGGCAGTTATCAGTGTCTTTTTATATATTATTCAGTTCAGTTCAG
>NW_011386564.1:0-684 GCF_000754665.1 Bison bison bison
TCAGTAATTTCAGATATGTTTTATAGATAATGTAGGCAAGATGTGGATTGGATGTGTTAGGGGTGAGAGAAAAAGAAGAATAAAAGTAAGTGCTAGGTTTTTAACTGCAACCTCTGGATGAATTAAGATACCATTTCCTGATTTTGGAAAGATGACAGAGGAACTGGTTTTAGTAAATGTTTGCAAATAAGTAGAACCAGCAGTCTTATTCTGACTGTATTAAGTTTGAGATTCTGGTTAGAAATACAAGTAGATATATCAAAATACCACCTGGGATATACTCTCTTTTCTTACCTGTTTATTAGAGCATTTTTGCATTGTAACATATATCCTCAATAAAAAAATTTAAAATGGAATTCAAATAGTCCATTAAAGTGATTTTTTTTACTCAGCAGTAATTTTTTTTTCACTATCTGGTGTTTTAAATTGCTAATGTTACTTATTTCCTTTCTAGGAAAGTATAGATCTAGGTGAAATCATGTTTTCCCTTTGTTATTTGCCAACTGCTGGACGTATGACATTGACCGTCATCAAGTGCAGAAACCTGAAGGCTATGGATGTCACTGGCTCATCAGGTATGTTCACAATTGGCTAATGGGGACATTACCAAAATAACATGCCATATAGCTGAAATTATGAATGGCTACTGAATTATTAAGTTCATTTGTCTGTTGTGGGGCACTA
>NW_011386565.1:0-1060 GCF_000754665.1 Bison bison bison
TCAGAGAAAGACAAGAGGAGCTTAGGTGGGTTCAGCTCACCTTGACACATCCTTTGGACCTCAGTTGATGGGAGATCTTCATCTTTTCCTCCTGGGTATCTAGAGTCAGCTGTTCTAAGAATGATGCTAAAACTGAAACTCCAGTGCTCTAGAGCCTTCCCAGTCACCTTAGTAATTTTGAAGACTCGCAGTGGTCTACTTCAGAGCCCCTGAGTACCCCTATATATACCTTTCCCCAGGTGGCCACACCCTTACACTTTATGAAGTCAGCAAGCCACTTGCACAGCTAATGGAGGCCCTGGTGAGCCTTGACCTCACAAAGCCTCATCCTGACACCTCTAGGGGAGTATGGGGAGCAAGTCAGAGAGCGTTGACCTCTCCCGATTCTTTTAACCACACCCTCTAGCTTCCTAGAGTTTTTGGGCCACCTTTAAAATTTCTTATTTTACACGTTCTTTGTCCAAAAGCTTAAAAGGGAAAATTTACATAACTTTTTTTGTAGTAAAACTCCTGCATGACTGAATAGAAAATAAACACGGAATTATAAAATGACAATTGAGAAATATTTGGAAGATAGCTGACAAATGACTCATTTACCTCATTTATGTAGAGTCCGAAGTTAAAATAAGAAAAGATGAAAAACCCAATAGAAGAGAATTGTGAAAAAAACAAGAATAATTAAAAAAAAACATACAAATTACCCTCCCCCGAAAAAGAAAATTACCAAAAATCAGGAAGAAATGTCATACCTACCTGGTAATAAAATAAATGCAAACGAAAACAATAATGGATTATGATTTCTCACCATGAAAACTGCCAAAGTTCAATGACAAAGTTGAAATATACCAAATTTTTCCTCCAAATAGACGATGACAAATTGGAAAAGGAGTGTTTCAGCAGTGTTGTGAGCGCATAGTGTGATGCAACTTTCTGAAGGACAATATGACATTATCTAGTAAATTTATAAATACATAGAGCCACTTGGCAAGACCCCTGTTTGGAATGTCCATTTCAGAAATATTTCTGCAATTTCACCTAGATTATATATCTAATGCTCATT
>NW_011386567.1:0-705 GCF_000754665.1 Bison bison bison
CAGAGACTCTGTGGGAGATGGTGCGGTGATTTGGAGAATGGCATTGAAACATGTATAATATCATATATGAAATGAATCGCCAGTCCAGGTGTGATGATTGATACAGGATGCTTGGGGCCGTTGCACGGGGATGACCCAGAGGAATGGTACGGGGAGGGAGGTGTGAGGGGCATACAGAATGGGGATCACATGTACACCTGTGGCAGGTTCATGTTGATGTGTGCAAAACCAATGCCATATGTAAATTAATTATCCTCCCATTAAAATAAATAAATTTATATTAAAAATAAAAAATAAAAAGCAAAGACATTACTCTGGCAACAAGGTCTGTCTAGTCAAGGCTATGGATTTTCCAATGGTCAGGTATGGATTGAGAGTTGGACTATAAAAAAGCTGAGTGCCAAAGAATTGATGCTTTTGAACTGTGGTGTTGGAGAAGACTCTTGAATGTCCCTTGGACTGCAAGGAGATACAACCAGTCCATCCTAAGGGATATCAGTCCTGAGTGTTCATTGGAAAGACTGATGTTGAAACTGAAACTCCAATATTTTGGCCACCTGAAGCGAAGAGCTGACTCATTGGTAAAGACCCTGATGCTGGGAAATATTGAGGGCAGGAGGAGAAGGGGACGACAGAGGGAGAGATGGTTAGATGGCATCACCAACTCAATGGACATGGGTTTGGGGGGACTCCACGAGTTGGTGA
>NW_011386568.1:0-702 GCF_000754665.1 Bison bison bison
AATTTTAGGTAGATTCTAGTGTAAGAAAGGGGGGTCTACTTTTATGTTAAGTATTGTTTTTCCAGTCCTGTCTATTGGAGAGGATGTGTTTTCTACAGTGTGATCTTGGTTCCCTTCATAAGTGTTAGTTGGGTGGTTTTGAAAAATTGTATTTCTGAGTGCTCTGTTTTGTTCCAGGACCTGCATTACTGGTGGAATCCCAGTGCTATATTGTTTGAACAGTTGTGTTTCAAAAGCAGGAAGTATGTGTCCTCAAGCTTTATTCTTTCTTTCTTTCTTTCTTTTATTATAATTGTTATTATTATTATTTATTTATTTTACTTTACAATATTGTATTGGTTTTGCCATACATCAACATGCATCCGCTATGGGTGTACACATGTTTCCCATCCTGAATCCCCTCCCACCTGCCTCCCAATACCATCCCTCTGGGTCATCCCAGTGCACCAGCCCCCAAGCTTCCTGTATCCTGCATCACCTGGACTGACGATTCGTTCTTATAGGATATTATACATGTTTTAATGCCATTATTCCAAATCATCCCCTCTCCCTCTCCCACGGGATCCAAAAGATTGTTCTATACATATGTGTCTCTTTTGCTGTCTTGCATACAGGGTTGTTGTTACCATCTTTCTAAATTCTATATATATGCATTAGTATACTGTATTGGTGGTTTTCTTTCTGGCTTATTTCACTCTGTAT
>NW_011386569.1:0-743 GCF_000754665.1 Bison bison bison
AGGGGGACTGGAGCCTGAAGTGTTCCGAGCTGCCTCCGCTATCAAACAACCCTCTCTCGGGGGGGAGGGACCAACGTCCCATGTTCTCTTGCCCTTCTGACGGAGAACTCAAAAGGCCCTGTGCCTGAAGCCCTGCGGATGGAAGCTAGAGGACTTGGTGAATGTTTCTGACGGAGCTTCCCTGGTGGCTCACACGGTCAAGAGTCTGCCTGCGATGCAGGAGACCCGGGTTCCATCCCCGGGCCAGGAAGGCCTCCTGGAGAAGGACATGGCAACCCGCTCCAGGGCCCGACCCTGACGTCTAAAAATCAACCTCCTAGACTGCCTCTCCCTCTGCCGACTGGTTTCTCGAATCCGCTCCAGGGATGAACCTGTGTGTTTCCTTGGTTTCCCTACAAGTGCCTCTGAAGGGAAAAAAAAAAAACACAAAAACACAAAAAACCTGATGGCTTGCACCCCAGGCCTGCTTTCCCGCACCCGTCCATCGACATCACGGCCTCCTGAGAGGAGATACGATCACTGTTTCCCTGAACGGAGGATCTGTGCTCAGAAACTCTTGCCATGACACGGACGGCCCTACGAACTAACCTATTCCGTCCCTCCCTCCTCCTTCCTCCTTCCTTCCTTCCTTCTGGTATTATTTTTTTTTTTTTTTTTTCCTTTCTTTTTTCTCTCACGTCCATGCACACGCACACGCACACGCACACGCACACGCGCCGTCTCTCATGTACACGCGTACATGC
>NW_011386570.1:0-527 GCF_000754665.1 Bison bison bison
TCCAAATAGAGGAAATAGCCTGCAAGTGTCAGACATTTTTATCTCTCTTAAGCGGCAGGAGGAAACAAACTAGCAATATTTTTTCCTTCTCTATACAAATTTAAAGGGAGGTTTCTCTTAAAATATTGTGTTGCCATAATGACACCCGGTTTCGCCTGAAGTTAGCTTATTCTCGAGTCTAGAGATAACCAATGCCTTTTTCTTATGGAAATGTTTGTCTTAAGCTATGCTAATGTACTATGCCTTTACCCCAAACTCTGTCTCCAAGTCGGTTCCGCCTCTTGGCCCAGAACCTACTTGACAAACCAGTATGGATATTGTTCCCCTAATCTCTGTAAATGAAACTATTTGTATGGTGGTCTGCCCTTCTTCAAGATTCAAGTTAATCATTTTTATGGCCCAGGATAAACCATTTATCCCAAAATGCATCTTATGGGTGAGGGGCCTGGTGCCATTCTGTAATTTTAAGATATTCCTTTCTTTAATTAACAGACTGCTAGTGACTATATAACATCCAGCTAAAGACT
>NW_011386571.1:0-800 GCF_000754665.1 Bison bison bison
AGAATATAAATTAAAAAGTGAAATTAAAATGTCTGCAACTAATACCAATGTAGAAAACTCATTTCTTCTCCTCTTCTCCTGATCCCTACTTTACAGTAGAAGGTTGATCTTCACTATTAATTAGTTCAAGGAGAGAAATCACATATCACCCCCAAAAGTTGACCTGACCAGGTCAGGGAACAGTTCTCCTGGGAATCATACAGCATTTTTAAGTCTCTTCATGATGGCATCAGTGGTGTCTTGGTTTGCTTCTTTCAGCTCCTGTTTTTCTATGCCCTCGAAACTAGTGCAAGCAGAGAGGGGTTTTTTGTTGTGTGTCTTTTTTTTTTTTTTCTCCCTAGTCCCAGTGTAGCCCTGGAATGGCTGCTATAGAAGGAAGAGACTGGGGGACACAGTGATGTTGATTCAGTTTAAGTCTGATAATCAAGGCTGGATTCATGAGAGGACTGGGGGAGATAGATTTCTGTACCTAGAACAATATGTTTTTGCACACTTAGATGCTGCACGGGAAATTTAATGGTAACTGTGTGTTTATTTGTATGTGACTAGGTATGTTCCAGTATCCTGAGAGACCTTGCTGAAAAACACACACACTCAGAGGAGAGGCAAACAAGAACAACTGAGCTGTAATAAAGCTTAGCTTCATCTTCAAACTAGAGAAATGGCATCATCGTCAGTTTAAAAAGACTCTTCACAGTCACACTGCCAGAAACCTCACCCAGGCCAGAGTCTTCATCATGGCAGCCTTGAAGATAAACCAGGAAAAAGCCTACTTAGAAACTTTGGCTGCTTAGTCCCGA
>NW_011386572.1:0-907 GCF_000754665.1 Bison bison bison
AAACATAAATACAGTATACTAACGCATGTATATGGAATTTAGAAAGATGGTAACGATAACCCTGTATACGAGATAGCAAAAGAGACACTGATGTATAGAACAGTCTTACACTACTGTAAGTTTGTACAGATCATATTCCTAAGATGTGTCTTTGTTTAAGAAAGTCTTGATTACATAAATCATATTTAGAAAAAATATTTAGTTAACAGTTTATATCTGAACACTGTTTATATGTTATGAAAAATGCTTCAATTACAAAGGCTGATGTATGATTTATTTCTGTTTTTTTAAATGACCTACAGTACTTGGTAGGTGTACTAAAATTGTTTGGGGAGTGGGGTTTAGAGACTTCTAATAGATGTATAGTTTAATTTGGTAATTCTCTCGCATGAGGTATAAGCTTCCATATGCTGGTTATTTTAATAGATTTGCTACATAAGTAAAACATGGTTTACCTAGATAGTTTGATATGTATGGGCATTACTCCTAGTTAGTATTTGTTTGTTGTCTTTTGTTGCTTTGCTCCTTCCGTGCAGGCTGAGACCTAATCTCCTGCAAGTACAGTAAAATAATTTACCTATTTTTGCAGACCCTATTCATAGGATAAAAAAAATTAAGATTGCCTTTTACTTTTGAAACATTTATATTTGATGAAGTTGCTGTCTTGAGTTTAGTATTGATATTGTGAAAATGAATGCAATTTGGATTTCACATTTCTTAATATTTGTTCTTATTTCACAAATGGATAATTAAGGAATTATGCGTCATAAAGAAGGAACCTAAGTGAGCTATATTATGGGTATGCTGTCTTTGCTCATACATTTGGGTAGCTTCTGGAATATAGGACTTATTCACGTTTTGCTTCCTAATCTTTCTGTTGTACAGGGCCAGATCTCCTCTTAGCCAC
>NW_011386573.1:0-554 GCF_000754665.1 Bison bison bison
GCTGTAGCGGGAAAGGGCTTCATCTTGCGATGACGGGGGAGCCACGTGGTTTTTCTCGAGTTACGGCGGGATTCTCGAGTTACGACGGGGAATTCAGGATGCCTCTTGTGTTGGCCCAGGCAAGTCCGATCTTCCACTCGAGTTGCGAAGGAAAGCTGGGGATTGCTCTCGAGTGACTGCAGGGCCAAGAGACCTCATCTAGGCTTGTGTCCAGAAGCCAATGTTCCTCTCCAGGGGCGACAGGGATCTCGGGGTTGCATTCCAGACGCACCCGGGGAGACAGGCATTCATCTCGAGTGGAAGCAAAGAACCCCGCTCTGCTCTCGAATCGCGACGGGTATCTCTTGGAGCTCACTGGGTGGACTCAAGGGAGTCAAGCCTCCTGAGGCGTTTGGAGAGAGGTCGCGAGATTGGTCTCCAGGCCATGCAGGAGACGAAGGCCCTCATCTCTCGATGACGGGGGGAATCGTCGGGGTTGTTCTCGAGCGGCGGCCCAGTGTGCGGTTTCTCACGAGGTACGACGGCGAGGTCAGTGAGCCTCTCGGTGGGGCGCC
>NW_011386574.1:0-783 GCF_000754665.1 Bison bison bison
AGAAGGTCTCTCGAGGTCTTTCTCGGTTGAGGCAGAAACCCTGGCTTCCCTTGACTTGTGCAGGTGACCTCAGGGGGCTTCTCATGGTGGCTCTGAGAAGTCAGGGAAACTGGAGGTGGGAGGGGCCTCTCGGCACTCCACTGGGTTTGGTGCATTGGAAGAGGGCCTCATCTCCAGTTGAGGCAGGAACCTCAGGGTTCCTCTGATTTCAGACTCCGATCCCAGGGTCCCTGCAGACTTGGGAAAGGAGAGTCAGTCCTCGTCTTGTGTTGAGGCATGGAAATCCGCTTGCCCCTCGAGGTGTTCCCGGGGAGACAGGCCACTTGTCGAGCGGTATATGGAACGTGGGGGTCTTTTCCCGATGATGCACGGGCGAGTCACTGCCCCTTCGTGTTGACTTCATTCACAGGGTGGAGTTGGAAGAGGTGTGCGGGCATCGGGTTCTTATCAAGAGGGGACCGGGAAATCGGGGTCCTTCGGAATGTGGAACCACCCACGAGGCCACGTCTGGAATGTCGTCGTGAGACCGGCCTCATCCTGAGGTGCGACCGGAAGGTCGGGAACCCCTTCCAGACAAAGCAGAGGAGTCGACCCTCCTGTCCAGATCAGGAGGGTAGAAGAGGCTCAGAGGAAGTGCTGCCGGAAAACTTCGGTGTTCCTCTCGAGGGAGACCGGGATGTCGGGGCGCTTTGTGGGTCGCATCAAGGGTGACAAGTACCGTTCGGAACTCCGAATTCCTAAAGTGGGAACTTCACCTGAGACGCTGTAGCGGCACAGGGCTAC
>NW_011386575.1:0-661 GCF_000754665.1 Bison bison bison
ACCAAACCCAGTGGAGTGCCGAGAGGCCCCTCCCACCTCCAGTTTCCCTGACTTCTCAGAGCCACCATGAGAAGCCCCCTGAGGTCACCTGCACAAGTCGAGGGACCCCAGGGTGTCCTGCCTCAACCCGAGAAAGACCTCGAGAGACCTTCTTCAACACGTCTCGAGGCCAGATTCCCCTACCATGACTCGAGAGCAATGACGCGCTCCCCCTCGCCACTCGCATGGAGACCCGACTTCCTTGGCGCCTCACGAGAGGCTCACTGACCTAGCCGTCGTACCTCGCGAGAAACCGCACACTGGGGCCGCCGCTCGAGAACAACCCCGAGCCTCCCCCGTCATCGCGACTTGAGGGCCTTCGTCTCCTGTATGGCCTAGAGACCAATCTCTCGACCTCTCTCCAAACGCCTCAGGAGGCTTGACTCCCTTTAGTCCACCCAGTGAGCTCCAAGAGATACCCGTCGCGACTCGAGAGCAGAGCGGGGTTCTTTGCTTCCACTCGAGATGGATGCCTGTCTCCCCGGGTGCGTCTGGAATGCAACCCCGAGATCCCTTCCGCCCCTGGAGAGCAACACTGGCTTCTGGACACAAGCCTAGATGAGGTCTGTTGGCCCTGCAGTCACTCGAGGCATCCCAGCTTTCCTCGCAACTCGAATGGAAG
>NW_011386576.1:0-614 GCF_000754665.1 Bison bison bison
GAAGAACAACAGCATGTGCACATCCTATTGGTTCTGTTTCTCTGGAGAACTCTGACTACTGCACTGTCCGAGGAGAAGGTGTTAGACTAGGATGTGAGTCCTGAGCCTTCGTATCTAGTGTCCTTTCAACAAATAACGACCTGACTGCAAATGCCACCAAGTGCATTAGTTAAGTAGGCAAACATCACTTGTGTGCATTGCACAGCTCCAGGAGCTTGAACATTTCCAGATCTCACACCCCAAGGAGAAGAGGGAGATAATCAGACTTAGACCATAGCCAAAAGGCAGGAGCAAATACCTGCTCCAGGAAGTCAGGGTGCTGAGGCAGGGGGGTGCTCTCCTGAGATGATGGAAGATGCCAAGATGATACAAACAGATGGCTCAAACCACAGGAAAGAGCACTGAGGTGTAAGCTGATCAGAAACAACCAAGATGAGAGTCACGTCCTTGGGAGACAGAGAGGGGCATTAAGGTACAGAGCCAAGAGTTCAAACCAGACCACTCAAAGCAGGTACAAATACAGACTCTAAAGGGAGATTCAGTGATTCATCCAGCAAATGTTACTATGCATCTGCCACGTGTCAGGCACTCTTCCAAATACCACAACAAGGATT
>NW_011386577.1:0-592 GCF_000754665.1 Bison bison bison
GTATATTAAGACCAGTGGAAGCAAGTTGTGCCTTTGAAACTGGCAAGGCAATGCCATCATTTCCCCTCAGTCTTGCACAACAGGTTACAATTTCATCCATTTTAATAGGCCCCATTCTCCGATATTAAGACTTGGTCATCAGGATAAAGTTTGCAGGCCTCCACTTAGGAAGCTGACATTTGCATATTCTATCCCACAGGTGTCAAGTTGCAATGTATCTAAATTTTCAGTTTTCTCTCTGGGTGGATATATTGAATTCAAAGAGTTGTAAGGGTAACATGTAGTTTACCTTTGGGTCTTTTGATTTATTTCTAACACCTGCTGCTTAAAAGTCTGTAGAACTGAACTTTTATATGTATTTTTTTTTTTTTTAAGAAAAAGTATTGAAGCTATTTCGATACTAGCTTTTTCCCAAAGAGCACACATACTTCAGGTTTTCTCTTAATATGTGTATAAGAGCATGTAGGGTGTAATTTTGTTTGTTTTATTTCAGAACTTCTCTTTCTTGAATCACAAGCAAGCATGTGTCTGAAGTAAACAAACAAAATGGGCATGTGCATTTCGTTTCAAGAAACTAATAGGATTTAGGATC
>NW_011386578.1:0-565 GCF_000754665.1 Bison bison bison
GCCCCTTCGTGTTGACTTCATTCACTGGGTGGAGTTCGGAGAGGGGTCCGGGCATCGGGTTCTTATCAAGAGGGGACCGGGAAAACGGGGTGCTTCGCAACGTGGAAGCACCCACGAGGCCACGTCTGGAATGTCGTCGTGAGACCGGCCTCATCCTGAGGTGCGACCGGAAGGTCGGGAACCCCTTCCAGACAAAGCAGGGCAGTCGACCCTCCTGTGGAGATCAGGAGGGTAGAAGGGGCTCAGAGGAAGTGGTGCCGGAAAACCTCGGTGTTCCTCTCCAGGGAGACCGGGGATGCCGGGGAACTTTGTGGGGGCGCATCAAGGGTGCCAAGTACCGTTTCGACCTCCAATTCCTCACGTGGGACTTCTCCTGAGGCGCTGAAGCGGGAAAGGGCTTCATCTTGCGATGACGGGGGAACCACGTGGTTTTTCTCGAGTTGCCGCGGGATTCTCGAGTTAGGACGGGGAATTCAGGATGCCTCTTGTGTTGGCCCAGGGAAGTCCAATCTTCCATTCGAGTTGCGGAGGAAAGCTGGGGATTGCTCTCGAGTGACTGCAGGGC
>NW_011386579.1:0-745 GCF_000754665.1 Bison bison bison
GTCTCAGGAGTGTCTGTCGGCGCCGGGCATGGGCAGGACCCAGCCTCCTTCAGGGCAGACACAGAGATGGGGGCTCAGGAGTCTGTGCTGAGTGAATCGAACAAGGGCCCGACCTAGACCGGTTCAGGGCAGGGACAGAGATGCTGCTTCAGGAGTATTTCCTGGGGGGGAGGACCCCGGCCAGGTTTAGCGCGGGGATCAAGATGCGGGCTCAGCAGTGTTTCCCGGGTGATTGAACGAGGGCACGGCCCACCCTGTCTCTGTGCGGGGACCGAGATGCTCCCTCAGGAGGGTTTCTCGAGGTCTGATCGTGGGCAGGACGCGCACGGCTTCAGGGCAGAGTGCGAGAGGAGGCCTCAGGAGGACGTGCTGAGGTAGCTCCCAAGGGCAGAACCTCGACTGGTTCAGTGCAGCGCCCGAGGGGCGGCACAGGCGCATTTGCCGGTGGCTTCGGCAATTGCTTGCCGGAGCCCTGGCCGGGGCAGGGAAGGAGATGTTGGCCCAGGGGCGCTGGATGGCGCTGTGCAGCAGGGGAGCCCCAGCCTAGGTGCGTGCCGTGGCCGCGAGGCAGGCTCAGGAGGGTCTGTCGGGGGACTGACACTGGGCGGGACCCAGCCTCGTCCCGAGCAGGGACCGAGGTGTTGGGGTCAGGAGTGTTTGTCAGGGTCGGGAAGAAGCGCCGGGCACCGCCCAGTTGAGGGCAGCGACCGAGGCGAGCTCAGGAGTGTTTGCCGGGGGTCGGTCC
>NW_011386580.1:0-677 GCF_000754665.1 Bison bison bison
TTATAAACACCCTTATCTTACAGATAAAGACATTTAGCATCAAAGAGACTAAATGACAGCTGAAAAACCTATGACTACAAGTCTACATGACTCGAGAATCGTAGCTTTGTCCCATGTTGATTTTAATATTTTCTATTTAAAGAAAGAAAGAAAGAAGAAAAAAAAAACCACCACTGATCATTAGGTCAAATCACATGTAAAGGACAATTTTTTTACAAAAGCACTATTTTACAGTGTTTAGAAATATGGACTTTGGAGTCAAAGAAGATTAAACTGGAATTCTAAGTTAACCACACACCAGCTGCATCTTTTTCAGCAAATGTATAATTTTTTAAATGCGTTTCCGTATCTTAAAGACAAACAAGCTTATTTCCTAGACTTAAGGTTAACAACTCCTTTTTTTAAAGCATCAGCTATTCAATGGCATCTTGTTTTTGTAGGAAAACTAGAAAAAAAAAAAAAAACCTTATCTTAAATGCACATTACAACTGATTCACAAATACTAATTTCATAAATATTAATACAGAAAATAGGGCACAAATTCAAAGTATATAGTATCTCCACATAGTTAACAAACAGCATAATTCGATGTCAAGCACTTAACACAGGCCTAGGAAATTGAGAATGAACTCTCTTGATAATCTCACCCCAAATCCACACTGATACATCTTAAATTT
>NW_011386581.1:0-1081 GCF_000754665.1 Bison bison bison
GCGCCACGGTCACTGCCGCCGCGGCCGTCGGGAGGGGGCTACCCGACGGCCGTCGTGTGGGCCGTGGCCGTGTGCGGCGGCGCGTGCGCGCGCTGCCCCGCGTCCCTGGGGGAGGGTTGGGGGCCCCCCGGGCGCCTGTGGGGTTGTCCGAGCCCGCCCTGGCGGCTTGGCGCCGGACGCCCCGTCGTGTGGACCCTTTCCCGACCCCTCCGTTCTGCTGTTTTCTGTCTGACTTGGCCGGCCAGAGGCAACCCCCTGCCCCAACTCCCACCTCCGGGGAGGGAGGCGGGGGTGGGTGGGATGTGCCGCGCCAGGGGCGGGTGTCCCGCCGAAACGAAACCCTTGAAAACCTCATACGACTCTTAGCGGTGGATCACTCGGCTCGTGCGTCGATGAAGAACGCAGCTAGCTGCGAGATTAATGTGAATTGCAGGACACATTGATCATCGACACTTCGAACGCACTTGCGCCCCCGGGTTCCTCCCGGGGCTACGCCTGTCTGAGCGTCGCTTGACGATCAATCGCCCCTCCGGGGTGCGCGTGTCCTGTGCGCGCCTCCCCGGGGGGCGCGTGGCTGGGGGCTGTCCTCGCAGGGCCTCTGGGCCCTCCGTCCCCCTAAGTGCAGACACGGCGTCCCCCCCCCCCGCCTCTGTGGCAGGGGGGACGTCGCCCGCGAGAGGGGAGAGAAGGGGACGTGAGCTCGCGCCGAGGCCCCTGGCCTGCCGGGGCCTGTGTGGTCGGTCTCCCCTTCGAGAGCTTCCTCGCGCCGCAAGCGGCCTTCGGGTGTCACCGCCCCTGGGGTGTCGGGGGGCTGGGGACGGTCTCGCGCCACGCGGCGGGGGCCCGCGGTGGTGGCGGGGGTGGGGTCGCGCCCTCCGGTCCGCCGTCGTTCGCCGTCCCGCCCTTGGCGGCGGTGTTTGCCGGCGCCCGGCCGGCGTGGCCCTCCGCTCCCCGCCTTCCCCCTGCGGTGCCTTTCCCGCCGTGTGCCCGCGGCCCGTGCCCGCTTCCCGCCCCCCACGCGGCTCGCGCCCCGTCGGGACGGCGGCTCGCGCCCGAGGCCGAGTCCGCGTGCGCGTCCGCG